>NC_092860.1:7566482-7591680 GCF_032062135.1 Pyxicephalus adspersus | reverse complement strand
AGAATACAAAGAGGTAATAGAATACAAGGGGGGGGTAGAGTTATATCATATGGGGTAAAAGAATACAAGGAGGCATAGAGTTATATCATATGGGGTAATAGAATACAAGGGGGGTAGAGTTAAATCATATGAGGTAATAGAATACAAGGGGGCTAGAGCTATATCATATGGGGTAATAGAATACAAGGGGGTAGAGATATCATACGGGGTAATAGAATACAAGGGGGGTTAGAGTTATACCATATGGCGTAATAGAATACAAGGGGGAAAGAGTTATATCATATGAGCTTGTAGAGTATAAAGGGAATAGAGTTATATCACACTGGAAAATAGATTACAAAGGAGGATAGAGTTATACTATTTGGGGTAATAGAATACAAGGGGGGGGGGGGTAGAGTTATACCATATGGGGTTAAAGAATACAAGGGGGATAGAGGTATACCATATGGGGTAACAGAATACAAGGGGGGGTGTGAAGTTATATCATATGGGGTTATAGAATACAAGGGGGGTATTGTTATATCATATGGGGTTATAGAATACAAGGGGGTAGAGATATCATATGGGGTAACAGAATACAAGGAGGTAAAAGATTACATAGGGGGGCTGTAGAGTTATACCATTTGGGGTAATAGAATACAAGGGGGTAATAGAATACAAGGGGGGTTGTAGAGTTATACCATATGTGGTAATAGAATACTCTGATGGATAACACTATACCTTATAGGGTAGAAGTATACAATAGGGGGAGTATACAATAGGAGGGGGGTAGCTCTATAATGTAAAAGGTAATAATATACCATGGAGATCACAATATTCTACACCTTTTATTTGTACAACCTCTATATAAGGCATCTTCAAGACTTGGTGGTGCTGGTGTATCAGACAAAATAACATGGCGCCACTGGAACACCATTTATGGAAATAGAAGGGACAGCTATTGTCACAAACTTGAGATTTAAAGTTTTTGGGACACAAAGGACCCCTTTATTAGTGCACCAACAGTCACCACTACCTTGAGGAGCCAATTACAACCCCAACTGATAACATAAATGTTTTACACCGGTGACTCTACCAATCATCTAAATATTGGACTGGAATTTGGGTAGCCGTCTGTTTTTCTCACCTCTCTGTCCTAATTCGGGGATGGTCTTCATGGAGAATCTTTGAAGTGCCAACCAGGAAAGCATCTCACCAATTCTAACATCCATCAGTCGTCGTGACGTCAGTGGGACCTTTGGAAAGGGAGGAAGAGGTGCTGGCTTATAGTGCCCTGGATAAAGAAAGAAGTACCTTCAGGTCGGTCATACAACAGGGCTACAGAAATATTACACAACGGGCTCAAAGTTTCAGCTTGACCCATTTGCCGCCCAATATTTTCATTAGGTCCTTGACTAAACTAGTGGCTGTAACAATTTGTATTGGCTATTGGGAATTATAAAATCAGTCAGGGAAGTATTCTTTTACATTTACCTGAGTCAGCAGATCCAAGAACTTCAGGCTTTGGGCCTCTTCTCCTATTGAAACTCATTAAGTTAATTTTCTCAGGAACAATTTTCAGTTGAACATAGTTGGAGCGCAGTTCTGGAATCCACTGCAGTCCCAAGGATGAGGCATCCCTGACCGGCCAGAAAATCCCAATATTCCATGCAGGGGTCAGGTCTAGCTGGCCCTTAAACGATGTCTTGGTGGTCTTAAATGCATTGGTGTCAGGTGGTTGAGAGGAATTTGGCAATTGTGAATGGCTTGAATACTGTTCGTCAAGAGATGAAGCCATGGTGGACAACAGAAATGAAGAACATGGATCAGATGGAAGCAGGGAATGATGGTGGTTGGGTTTTTGGGAAGGTTTCTCCATCAAAGAACTTTTAAGATCATCTCTGAAGCTCCAAAGATCTTCTTGATGAGTTCCATCCTTTGTAACATTAGAAACCTCCTCGTGTAAAGAGGTCTGGGTGCTCCTCGTTTCCTCTACAGCACCTCTATTGTCTTCCATCTGGTTTGGCCAAGTCAAGTCTTCAATATTCCGTGCATGGTTCAGGTCTAGTTGGCCCTCAAAAGATGTCTTAGTGGTCTTTAACGCATGGACGTCCGAAGTCTGCAATTTTCTAGACTGATTTGGCAATTGTGAATGGCTTGAAAACTGGTTGTCAAGAGATGAAGTCTTGGTGGACAACAAAAATGAGGAATGTGGGTCAGATGGAAGCAGGGTATGCTGGTGGTTGGGTTTTTGGGAAGGTTTCTCCATCAAAGAACCTTCAAGATCTTCTCCAAAGCTCCAATTATCTTCTTGTTGAGTTCTATCCTTTGTAATTTGAGAAACCTCCTTGACGTAGGCACTTCCGGTTTCCTCTATGACACCTCTATCGTCTTCAATCTGGGTTGGCCTAGTCAAGTCTTCCGAGGTCTTCAGGGATTCTGAGCTTCCTGCCAAAGCTTGATGAGCTGATGGCTTGAGGTTGCTTCGAGGTTGGGTGACAGGTACATGGACTGGACCTGGTTTTACCAATGGCGTGGCTACTTCTGGGCTCTTCAACATGGTCAGATGGGTTGGACCGAGCCAAGCAATCATGGTTGGACCTTCTTTCTCGATGAACCGGTTCTTGCCATGAGCTTGGTCTACCTCACCGTTTTGTTTGTCCTTCTTCAAGTCTTTCTTTTCTTTCACTTCAAGCCTCGTTTTTTGGGTCCCATTAGATGTCTTTTTATTGGCCTGTGTCTTCTTTGTCACCTTCATGTGGTCATCTCCTTCATTTTTTACATTTTTCTCTTTGGCTTCCACTGATGAAGCTTTTTTTCTCCCCGCTTTTGTACTTTTTGTTGCCTGTTCAGTTGCACTCGAGTCATTCTTGGCTCTGGCCATCTTACAATGTGGTAAGTGGGACTTCAGCCTTTTAAAGCTCTTCCCGCAGAAGGGGCAAGTTTCCATGGCGGGTGGTGGTTCCTTCACTTCTAAAAAAGGGGCAAAAATGATATGTCAATTGTCTATAAATTGGAGCTACTGAGGTCTGTAAACAGCATTATTTTATTTTTATTTTTTTTTAATACACTACCCCCTTAAAGCAAATGGGACAAAGCTGGCAATTGCCAGAGCACAAAGCACCGTGTACCAGCTGGACAACCCCTGCAGAAATAAGAATAACAGAGGCAATTTTAATGATAATCACATTGAAATAAGGTAAATTAGTGATCAATAATATTTAAAAGAATAAAAAGTATAGATCTTTATATAATATAAAATAATGATAATATTTGATATTTAGGGGTCATTATTTGTCATTAAATACAAAATAAGTCCCATATACTGGTTTCAAACTACTTATTATAATAATAATCATTATAATTTTGTAGTTTGCTTCTGTCAAGCCCAAATAAAGTTAAATATTCTTAATTCTGATTGCAGTATCGCACTCTAAATCCAGCTTTGCCTGCCACGTGACTCACATACAACTTCTTCCAAGGACATTTACTCTCCTGCAGGGAATGACAGGTCCTCCTGCAGCCCGCAGCCATGCATCGCAAGTGACGTCACCGGGCACGTGTCCTACAGACACACCATTTGCGCGCCGCGATTGGATGACTCAGCCTCGTGAGGAGGTGTGGGCGTGTTGGCAAGTTGCGTTATTTTATATCGTTACGATTTTAAGATTGTTAATACAGAAAGTTAAATTTGGCTCCAGAAAATAGGTATTGCTTTGAACATTGTTATCTAACCAACAAAATGGCGCCTTGCGTAACGCCACCAAGATGGCGGCGCCCTAAATCGGCGACGTTTGTTAGGCGGCGCTGCCATTGGCTGCCAGACCCCCGGTGGTGAGATAGCAGTGAGCTGCGGCGTCACCGGGGCCTGTATCCGGCCTGAGCCTCGGTCTAGAAGGTGTGATGGGGCCCGGTGGGTCTTAGGAGTGTGTGGGATGAGGAGCTGGGCGTGGAGAGGCCGGGGCCGTAGCCTCCGGGAGATTTGGGAGGTGAGTGAGGGGAGGTAGGTGGTGGTGGAGGAGGAGACACAAAGCCGGTAAGTACCGGGGATGAGCACCGTACGGACCTCCCTCTGATAAAGAGTCATTAGAGCCAGAAGGAGCCCAGGGAGCCTGACCACCCAAGGTATAGAGGGAGGCTGCCAACCTTTGCATTGCTGCTGGGGAACTACAAATCCCAGCAAGAGGTTGGGGGAGGGGGCTTATGTACCAAAGCATAGGTCCACAGTCTACCTATAGCTGTATAGTTATAGAGGAACTACAACTCCCAGCACATAGGGCTGCTTAATCCCTGCTGAGGAACTACAACTCCCAGCACATAGGGCTGCTTAATCCCTGCTTAGGAACTGAGGAACTACAACTCCCAGCACATAGGGCTGCCTTATCCCTGCTGAGGAACTACAACTCCCAGCAGGAGCACAGAGAGCCTGTTCACCCCAGTACATAGGTCTACTCCTTCAGAGGAGCTACAAATCCTAGCAGCAACCTGGCACAATGTGCTGCTTTATCCCTGCAGAGGAACTACAACTGCCAGCACATAAGTCTGCTTTATCCCTACTGAGGAACTATAAATCCCAGCAGCAACCCAGCACATGCGTCTGCTTTGTCCCCGCTGAGGAACTACAAATCCCAGCAACAACCAGCGCATGGGTCTGCTTTATCCCTGCTGAGGAGCACAGAGAGCCTGTTCACCACACTACATAGGTCTACTCCTTCAGAGGAACTACAAATCCCAGCAGGAGCACAGAGTGTCTAATCAACCCAGCACATAGGTCTGCTCTCCTTATATGGCTTTACCCCTACTGAGGAACTACAAGTCCCAGCAGGAGCCCGGTGATCCTGGTCATACAGTAAGCCTGATGGCCTCGACACCTAGGTCTGCCCTTCTCATGCCCTGCTGAGGAACTACAAGTCCCAGCAGGAGCACAGTGAGCCTGATTATCTCAGCACATAGGTATATTCTCTTAATGTGGCTTTACCCCTTCTCAGGAACTACAAGTCCCAGCAGGAGCGCAGTGAGCTGGGTCATAGTAGAACATAGGTCTGCGCTTCTCATGAGGTTTTAGCCCAGCTGAGGAAGTAAATATCCCAGCACATAGGTCCGATCCCTTCTCATATAGTTTTACTATTGCTGATGAACTAAAAGTCCCAGAAGGATTGCAGTGAACCTGATCATCCCAGTACATAGGTCAGCTCTCTTCACATGGCCCTACTCCTTCAGAGGAACTACAAGTCCCAGCAGAATTGCATTGAGCCTGATTGTCCCAGTACATAGGTCTATTCTCTTTATGTGGCTTTACCCCTTCTCAGGAACCACAAGTCCCAGCAGGAGCGCGGTGAGCTGGGTCATAGTACTACAAAGGTCTGCCCTTCTCATGAGGTTTTATTCCAGCAGGAGTGCAGCGAGCAAGTACATAGGTCTGCTCTCCTTTTATGGCTTTACCTGTCTTGAGGAACTACAAGTCCCAGCAGGAGCCCGGTGATCCTGGTCATACTAGTACATTGGCTTGTTTTCCACCTATAGTGTTTTAGTTAGCAGGAGTGCAGTGAGCCCGATCACCCCAACACATAGGTCTGCACTTCCCGTGAGGTTTTACCCCTTGCTAAGGAACTACAAGTCCCAGCAGGAGTGCAGTGGGCCTGATCATGTCCGTGCATAGCTCAGCCCAGCTTATGTGGCTTTAACTCTTCTGAGGGAAGTCCCTGGAGGAGTCAGACTAGGACACATGCTTGTTGTCTACCTAAAGTATTATGAAGGAACTATATGTCATAGCAGGAGCCCAGTGAGCCTATCTTAGTACATAAGGTTTATCCCTACTAAGGAACTACAAGTCCCAGAAGGTTTGCAGTAAGTCTGATCACCTCAGGTCCGCTTTTTACCTGTGGCTATACAGCTGGTAGGAATCTACAATCAGGCGCACAGTGAAGGAAGCTCCCTGGTGCATATCTGAGGCTATGTAGCTGCCCAGGAACCCAATGAGCCTCCACCCTTCCATGGGCTTGTAGGAGCACAGCGAGTCTGACCAGCCGGAGCCCTACTGTCCTCTATGAGAAGGTTCATCCTCTATATGTGTCACCGGGAGCATGAAGAGAAGAAGGTCGTGACACCAGGTGATCTTTCATCTGCTAATCTCAGGTCCTTCTTCTCACCTTACCAGTCGGCCCTGCCAGTCCTCATGCACCAAGCTGATGCGTCCACGTCGGTCTGAGCTCACAGGAAGTGGATTGAAGGACGCCAGCCAAAGAGATCGGTTGTGTACAGTGTTGAACCCAGAAAATATTTAAATTTAAAATTATAGGCTATTCAGTAACCACCTAAAGACAGCCGGGTGGTTACTGAAATGTGCTGGGTTTTGGGGCCTGGGAGAACACTGGTGTAGTATGTAGGAGGACATAGGGTACAGCTGTGGAGTGTTTCTTTAATACAAGAAGGGGCACTATGATAAAATTGTTGGAGTTCCGTTTTAACAAATTTTTTTTTTTTTTTTTTTCCTATCAGCCTGAAATAATCAGCAGAGAATTCTAAGCCAAGAGTGACCTGCAAACTGTCCCCTGGTGTTTCCGGTGGAGTTCTTGAAGTGTGAGCCCAGTCACCCACCCGGTACGGCCGGCAGAAGGAGTCCAAATGTTGCCCGATAGCAGGTAAGAGCATAGTGGGCTGCTGGTGTTTGCCAATGAATCTGCCAGGGTGAGGATATTTAGGAAATGATAAGGGACTTGTTGGGTGATGTGAATGTAAAGGTGAGGGGGCTGCACAGTTTTTTGCACCAGTATAGTCATCAAAAAGATTTATTTCAAGAACCTCAATTGGTCATCCCACACATTATGATCAATGCATATCTAAACCCTAAAAACCCGAAACCATGGTTACATGTAAAGATTGTAAAAACCTTTCATGGTGCCCGCACTGCCCAGTCACTAGTATTGGCCACCCAAGGAATTCTGGGAAACGGATGCTTGGGGAGATGTTGATCTCTCGGGTCTTTTTCAAGCTGTTGCTGATTCCTTACTCAGCTGAAGGAGAAAAGGATGACAAGGTGTGGACCCAGCTACCATTATTATTATTATTAACAGGATTTTTATAGAGCCAACATATTATGCAGTGCTGTACAATAAATAGAGGTTGCAAATGACAGACAGATACAGACAGTGACACAGGAGGAGAAAAGGACCCTGTCCCAAAGAGCTTACAATCTAGGAGTTTTTACCATTTCTGCTGATGATGAAATTATTGTATAATGGCAAAAGCCTGAAAAGTTTAAGCTCCACGTAGACTGAAAAGCTCACATTTCTGACTTGGATCTCACAAATTAGCTTTGTGGATTTTTGTAGATATTACAAGATGCTAGAGGAAGTTCCTGTGCTTTGCCTTCAAATCCCTCCACAGTTCTTGTCCCACTTACCTTTCTGCCCTGATAGAAAAATACTCCCCCAGCCGCTCTCTTCGCTTCTCCAATGACCTACTAATAACTTCCTCACTCATAACCTCATCACAAGCACGGCTCCAAGACTTTTCTAGAGCTGCACCGACTCTCTGGAATGGTCTTCCTCATCCTTTTCGGCTTGCTCCTATTTTTTTGCTCGTTTAGAAAAACCTTCAAAACCCAAAAGAGCCCTTAAAATCCATTTTTTTGTACTCGGCTACCCATCTTTTTGTGTATCCTAAACTCTCACTACTTCCCACCATTCCATATCCCTTTCTTATTGTGTGATACTTCCCCCACCTCCTAGATTGTAAGCTCTTGGAGGCAGGGTCCTCTCCTCCTGTGTCACTGTCTGTAGCTGTCAATTGCAACCCCTATTGAATGTACAGCGCTGCATATTATGTTTGCGCTATAAAAATCCTGTTTAGTAATTTGTGGAGAGCAGTCTGTCAGGGGGAGTTTAGAGCGAGTCACGTACCCTGAATGGGCAAAGTACCGTGTCTTTTTAACATGCTTTGTAGTAACATGTTGCAAAAGGGGGCTCCCTCAGTTCAGCATTATACTTAAATCAGACCCTTAAAGGTCACTTTCAGATATTTGCGGAGGTATTCCTCATTGTGTGATGTGTTGCATTGACTTTCATTGCAAATGACATCTGAACACAAACTTTGCAATACACCCACAATGCATGTCAGGGTATGTTATACATTGCTAATGAGGGTGGGGGATCATCGGGTGCTGTGCTTCCCTGGGTGCCTTTTTTCAAACAGTGGGCTGACTTATTGCAATTCTAGTTACCACACAAAGTCTAATAATAGGTCTGCAATAATGCAGCCGGGATCAGAAAGAGTTTCCAGTAGAACAAGCACTCTGTAGGCGAATCGGTTACAGAATATAGCAGTAGCATTGCACCACTGCTGCTTGTATGTTTACCAGCCACTAATTCTTCTTTATTATTTACAGGAAGAGACGGAGAGACAATGAGGTCTCCCAGCTCCCACAGTCAAAAAGGACAAATCGAAGTCCTACGCTCCAGGACTGGGAAGCAGAGGTAAGCGAGGCATTTTTGGATGCAGTGGTCTCTAAAGGGTGGAAAAGTAATATTACACCTGCCAAACTTAGATTGTATCTTTTAAACGTAACCAGAATGTTCACTGTTCTATACTGAGCTGTGGGAGGGAACAGAGGGGAAAAAATACCTAAGGCTGCAGGTTATATACAGGACCAGTCAATCTGTATAAGGAGAGCAGCCATGATTGGTCTTTATTACAGGAAGCTCCTGTATAGTCGTTGTGTCGTAGTCATGCTGTCCCTACCTCGGTCAAATGCCAAGATCAAGTTTAGGGGGAAGCCAAGTAACCTATTTACATGTTTTTGGAATGTGGTAGGAAATGCACAGGGAGAACCTGCAAACTCCATGCGGATAGCGTTCTGTCCGAGATTTGAACCTGGGACCCAGCGCTGCAAAGGTCAAAATGCTAACTACTGAGCCACCGTGCTGCTGCCTGTTGCAGTGTTGTCCTGGATTATTGCACAGATGTGTTTACACAAGAGCAAAGTTTAGTTTTATTTATAGGATTTTTACATTTAATAATTTTTTTTTTTTTTGTAAATTCAGTCTTTAGGGAGCGACAGCAGCAACAGTAACTTCAGCCTCGATAGAAGCAGCGCCCCAGACAACCTCCAGACTTTGGCTAGCTCGGGCCCCGCCACTCCGCAGCCGGTGTCTGCCCCTGAGCAGTCCGCTCTCAATCAGGGACCCTATGTACACATCAATCAGATCCTGAAGGAGGCTCACTTCTCAAGTTTACAGCAGCGAGGCTGCCCCTCCTCCTGACCTGCCTGATCACCGACGGGACTGTCGTCTTGTGTCTTGAGTTGCCATTACAGACCGTGTTCCTTCGAAAAACCATCAGCTGTCTTATCGTAGCTCACAACTTGACCAGGTGAACCATACTTACTCCATTTTATCCTCCTCACTGGCTGCAAGGGACATTTTTCCATTTGATCATTTGCAGAAGGAGGAGAAGCGCTCAGACTGTCGGATGGTTTTTCCATCATCTGAAATGAGATGCCAACTTTTTTTGTTTAAACTTCATTTGTATAATATTTTTTTTTCTCTTTGATGGGTGAATTAAGCTAGCACTTTCGGGGTATATACATTAAGTTATATCGGCTTGGTTCTACCTACAATTTGTAGTGGAAAGCAGTAGTAGACTTTTTACTGCCTCGGATGGCAGCTTGGCCAGCATGCATTGCAGCGTTGTTACGGTAAGAAGTGTTGCTTGGCTTTAGGCAGCGTAGTACATAAATATGGGATCTGTAGTTGTGTAGGAATCCATGCTGTCTGTTGTCTTGGGGACCCGCTGATTAACAACAGTGGCATGTTCACAACTATAGTCCAGCTTATGGAGTATAAGGAGCCCCTGTGACCAGTCACCTATCACCTTTCTTATCCTGAACCCAGAAAAGATTGGTTATTGTGAGGGTGCAATTTGACAATCTTTGTTTCAGACTTGCTCATAGGCTTTCTCTGTACTGCTGGTGTACAAAAAAAGTAAAGCTGCTGCCCAAAGCACACAGGTTGTTCCGGTACGTAGATGAGCACCGGTTGCTCTGGGCAATAGCTTCACATGGTGAGTTTTTTACAAACCAGATAGAAAATATTTAAAATAGGAAAAAAGGCCTTTTTTCCTCTGTGGATAAAACGTTTGACCTGTCTGCAGGCATCGCCCTGCTCAATGCTCCAAAGTCGGAGCGCTGTTCTGCACTCTTCCCTTTACAGCCTTCTCTATTGGTCAGTGGGGCTCACGCAGTACCTTCAGAGATGGAAGTGCTCAGGCCATCGTATGGATGACACTTCCATACTCAGCACTTAGTGTTCAGGCATAAACGTCTGAACGTGCACTTATATATAAATATACGAATTACCTGCTTTAATATAAAGTCCGGTTTTAAACATGAAATAAATTGGGGACATCTCTGCAATGCATGCATGCATGCATCTTCATGTCTTCAGTGGGCTCCTAACTTCCTCTAGTAATCTGGCTGCCTCTACTGAGCTGCTATCCCGTGCAGAGCTCTTCCCTCCTCTGCTGAACTACAGGAGATCAGACTGAGGTGGTTTAGCAGTGAGGGAGGATTATCTGGTAGGTCAATGGGTACAACAAATGGGGAATGTTCATGTATTGGAGAGATGTAGAGCATTTTTTTTTTAACCTTTAAAGAGAATCTTTCAAAACATGAGACGCTGGCATTGCTTGTTCTCCTTTCATACACAGAGCAGGTGTCAGGATGCTGATTATGATCATTGTCATGGAAAACGCTGTTCTGTACAGCTTGTGTTTTCATTTTTATGAAATCCTGACAATTGAACAGCAGACAGGTCTTGCAGCAGCAGTTTTCTCTGGTGCTAGATTAATAAAAGCCATGCCGTAGCGCCTTGTTTGTGTAATGGCCGTTAATGCAGTTCCAGGTTTAGAACAGACTGTTTGTTTCCATACAAATGAAGGATTGTACTTAAATGCACAAAAATGCTTAAGACTGTTTTTTTTTTTTTCTTGCATCAGCTTTTGTGGAGGTTGTTTAGCTTCAGCCTTCTGAACTTTGGTTTGCTTGGCTATAGCAAGACAAAACCAGCTTGATTCTGTGAACCCATCTGGTATGGACCAGCAGCTAATGACAGGTTTGCTTCTAAGAGCGATGAAGAGATAAAAGCAAATAGTCCATAATGGGGTGTTACATGAAACTAATGCAGCCCCTGCATCTGATAAGCTGCAATATTTTCAATGTTTTTATATCTGTTACTGGCTGGTCTGGAGTTTGGACGTGGCTTCTTTGCTTTGAGTCGCTTCCAACTCAAATTTCCTAAATCACAGACCCTTAGCGGTTGCCATGCTTGCTTTGGATCAGCCATTCTCATCCAAGCCTTTTCTATGGCTTCATAGATCTGTAAGTGCTTGACCTCCTATATGATGGCCCTGCATAGAACCAGTAATGGCGTTATCATTACCTCTGTAGGGTGGGAATTCTTTCCCAGTGGCGCCAATAACATTATTTTAGGAAAGGTTCACTAAGACGTCTGGGGTTGAAAATTTGGGAAGGGCTGTTTTGGATAGTAATTTATGATTAAGGACTGAGCTAAAGTGTGAGGGTAGCTGGAAGCAAAAGAATAGCTGCACTTTGATACCCCAAACTCTGCTTTACCGCTTATCTGGCATGAGAGACGACATTACTTTATACATCTGGGTATGAGGTAGAGCATGTGACTTAATCCTCTTTTACCATTGGTCAGGGCCTTACGATTGGCCTGTTTTCATTCATTAGGAATGGAGCCCCCAGTGTTCATGGACCAGCACTGCAGTGCATTACAAGTATGGAGGTCTGGTTTTCCTATTGTTACTGTACACTGGGAGCCCACAGGCTGCCCTAATATTCTAATCTGCATCCAGCAATGGTCAGGTGGGAAGTGGGGTCTGATAGGAAGACATATTTGAAAGGGCTTAGTCCACCCAAAATGGACATAATGAATATTTGAAGGTTAAAGGGCAATAAAAATTAGCACTTAAAAGTTAAAGCACTTAAAATGGTCATCAGATACCATAATAATCTTCTGCCTTTTGTAACTGACCCAAAACAAGGATGCCGAATAGTTTTCAGGCTGAATTTTTTTTCCTATTTGCTCACTTGTTCCAGATAAGTTGATGGTCAGCCAGGGAGCATTTTCTGAAAAGTCAGCTTCCTTTTGTATTTACAATAAAGGTGAACTCCAGAAAACCGCCTAATGTATCTTTGAGCTGTTTTTACATACCTGATATTTTCTATTTTTTGTTAGTTTAGCCCATGATGTCATAGTGATCCACTGGGTCAAATCACAGGATGATCACCAGCAGGGACGGTTTGTAGTCCCCACAGAGAGGTCATTCTCATCCCCTCTTCTCAGAGAAACAGCTGGCTTGTCAGTACAAAGTTCATTCCTTAAACAGTGTTCTCTCCAGACCCTTTTAGCTGGGCGAACCACCCGGCATTTATCAGTAACCACCTGGCTGTTCTTGGAGGGGTTACTGAAAAGTTCGGTCACAATACAGGGGTTGACATCCACCTACAGTTTCTTCCCAACCAGCCTAAAAATAATTCCCGGGGGAATATTGGTAAAGTTAGAAGGAACGTACTTTATCATAAAAATTACTATGTACTTTATACAATAAAATTCCATTACATGCCAGATTGCAATTTTTTTTTTTTTTTTTTTAAATACACCCAGCTGTCTCTGTACCAATCACAGGCACTGCAATCTTCTCCAGGTTCTGATCTTCAGGCAAGGATGATGTAACCCAACATCACATGCTGTATTCTTCCAAGAAAACAATGATGGGTGTACCATGCTGGGTCATGTCATGTCCATGGATCAGCCAGATTCTCATCAGACGTGAGTACATAGCCTAAGTCTTGCTCAGTTGTTTTGACCATTTTTAGGTACTCCCCTGCATATCGGGAACACCCCGTAAGATCTGCCAATATGGGACTGCTCGGAGTTGTCCGGCCATCACAATCTGGCCCCCATCACTGTTCACTGACCGATATTTTTCCCACCCCAGGACAGGGGCCAATCTAATAAGATTATATTATGCATTCACCTGTCAGTGGTTTTATTGTTTTGGCTGACAGGTGTATAATTTTGCTTTATATATCTATATACGTCTGTCCCCTTTGGGTAATAATTATTCCTCTTGCAGAGTTACAGGCTGGGGAAAGTGAAAAGAATTAAACTCTCCAGGTGTGGTAAATTCTTCTTTTTCTGGCTGCTTTCCTCTGGTCTGCCTCTGGCCACCTGTATCAGATGTAACTGACAGCAGATTTTGTTTCAGATCTTCATTCTGGAACTGCTCCTATACACAGCCCCAGGCAGATTACAATGACATGCAAGTCTATGTTTGAAGAATGCCTCCTGATCACAGCCTGAGCTCTTTTTATATACATAAGGCTGCAAATAGACATCTTGTGCACACAGACAAAGCTATCAGTTTAGCTCCCTGTGTGCTGTGTGCCAGTTTTCCTCTCATTGGCCGGCAGAGGAGGAGCAGGGCAGCCAGATAGAAAAGAGCCCAACGTATCCAATCTGCAACTCTGCAATATGTTGGTAAAATCATTGCCCAGAGGAGTGTGTTAATTAATTAATTTGTACATTAATTAATTAATTTGTACATTAAGCACTAATATAATTAAACTTATCTAATCTAGCTTGTCTAAATCTTTAGGTATCAGGGAACCTCGTCTATCTCCAATGTTCAACCCAGCCATTTCTTTTAAGGGTAACCCAAGGGTAACCCAACTCTTAACTAACCACCCGAAAACAGCCTGGCGGGTACTGAAAAGTGCCAGGTGGTGGACCCAGCTAAAAGGCGCTTGGAAAATCACTGATCTTTACACGCCACAGTACCCTAGCTTTTTCAAAGTAATTTAATATAGATGCCAAAAAAAAGAATGTGGTCAACGGAAAAATGCCCCTTACTTTGTGCTCTCTGTCTGTGCTGGTTATGAGAATAATAATTTATCTATTTGGACCATAAACACCTCACGTACATTATGAAGGCAACTATGGAGTCAGCCTCTGCTGCTAATCAGCCCTCCTAAGTGCCCTCCTTGATGGGTAGCAGATGGTGAATGCTGGTTATAGATTTTACCACTCATGCCTAATGGCTATGGGATAAAGAGAAGAAAACCCAGCAAGATGCTGATAGCTTCTTGTCCTATATTTCATTCCTCTCCTTGGGGATTCAATCAGTGGCCTTCCAACCATTTTGCTAATATAGATATATTTGCTAATATCAGATGCCCCCCTTATACCTTATATGTGTAATCAGTAGAAGAAAGTTCCTCCTACAGACAGCTAAAATGACCGTTGGTTACTTATCTGAAAAAATATTTATAGGAAAGGGATAATAATCTTCCTCCTGATTATATCATGAGTACTGCCACTCCATTTATTTGGAAATATACAAGATTTCTCACAAATACAAAACAGAGAGGAAGCTGGGTTTTATTTAGCCAGTAATGAAGTGTTGAAGTGATTCATACACAAAAATCAATCAATAGTGAATACAAACAATAGTAGCAAGAGGTCATTACTATTATAAATCCAGGGGGTAGAAGACCAATAAATTATACATGTTGGATCCCTACTTTTTTTATACAAATGGTGGTCAGGTTAAGGTACAAGTGTCCCAACACATTTCGCCATGCAGCTTCTTTAGGGGATTTGTTGAGAACAGTATTATTTGGGGACCATACTGGTTACATCATAGTAAGAACAAAATTTCCTTGAAAAAAAAAAAAAAGAGATGGATCTAGGATACTCAGGGTTGGATAATATTCAGGCAGCAGCCACTTGAACACTAAGATATGCTATTACTGCCTAAAAAACCCAGCTTCCTCTCTGTTCTTTCTTCGTGAGAAATGAGTCTTGCATACTTATCTGAAAATGTAAAAGCTCTATATGTCCCAGATGCTAGCACTCTGCACAGGTGGGTGGTCAAAGCTAGAAGAACCGTATGGAACCTCTGGAGAAATTGCATAGACTGATCTAGGAATGGAATGTCTAATATTGCTTTTGTACAATTTTGCACATTTTTTCATATTAAGACATTACTCTTACATCCATTAAAAAAAATCTAGATTTTTTAGAAACGAATAGTTCTAATTCAATGGTCCTCCAAGATGAAATATTTTTAGGCCTGAGAACGATGAGCCCTTGCTTCAATTTACAGTTTTAATCAGCTTTTCGGCCCATTGTGGATGATGTGCAGTATCATATTAAAAGATCCCACACTAGCTTATAAAATAAAGCTGTTTTATTTTCTTTATAGTGCGCTAATAAAAAGGCAGAAAAAAAAAAAGCAGCACACATTAAAGTTAATGAAAAGCATATAATGAGAAACACAGCAGGACACATCAAACGCAAACCGTTCATCAGCTTACATATCACAAACACCCCGGGGCGGGTGGCTCTTGTGCTGCTACAGGAGGCTATGGCTCACTAACAGCTGGAAGTCAATTTACAGGGATTAATAACATCAGTAACTGCAGGAGGTAATAGACTGCATGGGATTCTCAATTAGTGGTAAGGTAATAAATGCATATAGACATTGCTAAACTGTACAACAATTATAAACCCTTATCCTGGTTGGTGGAAGCAGTATATTGGTCAAATACCAACAATCTGTAAAATATAACTAAGCAACTTAATACTGAGAGATGATAAAGGCTGCCAATGCTGACCTGACTTTAGGAAATAGAGCCTATTGGTATTCTGCTCCTTGGCCTTTATTACTTTCTGAATCCCCGACCTAGAATGAGTATGCAGCTCAGGTATTCAGTATAAGTTGCCATAGCTATTGTCACACTTGTTTCAAGTGTAAAACTACTAAAGCCAAAAGCAACTAGCACATGTTCAGCAATGGCAGCTTCCTTTACAATATGTGTTTTTTATATTTGCCTAGAGTGCAACTTAAATAAAGATCCCCTTTAATCAAATATTTCAAACCTTATTGTGCATGTGGAACTAAAATACTACAATACTCAAAAATAAATCGATACATAAAGCTTTAAAATTCTTCTACAGTTTAGACTTATTTGTAAAACTTGCACTGATATTATTATTATTATTATGTAGTGTTTATATAGTTCGGACATATGACACAGCTCTGTACAAACTCCATAGTCATGTCACTAGCTGTCCCTCAAAGTGGCTCACAATCTAATGTCCCTACCATAGTCATATATCATTACCACAGTCAATGGTCAGTTTTGGGGAGGGAAGCCAATTAACCTAACTGCATGGTTTTGGAATGTGGGAGGAAACTGGAGTACCCAGAGGAAACCCACACAAACATGGGGAGAACCTGCAAACTCCATGCATGTAGTTTCCTAGCCTAGATTCGAACCTGGGACCCAGCGCTGCAAAGGCCAGCGGACTGACCACTGAGCCATCATATGTCCAATTTGTCTTGCACAATTGTGCATGTCCTACCAATGTGTGAGTGTATGTGGGGGGTGGAGAATGCTTTTAAATGATGGTTTATATTTATTTACTTTATGATGTTTTTAATTTAACATATAGTTTTTTCACTATATGCTTTATTGCAACCAGGGGGGCTTGCATGCCTCTAAGTTGCAAAGCATTGGGTAAGTGTCAGGTTCTTTTTATTGAAAGGACCTCAAATGTTTCTACTGACCCTAACCTATCATATGGAGCAAAAAATGCTCTGCTCCTGAGGGAGGAGGTTATTAGGTTTTCACTTGTCTTACTCAGTTGGCCATACTGAATAGTTTATGCAAGTCCCAAGTTCCTATGAGGCTGCCACTGTTTGCTTTTTAATGAATGAATGACCCAACTGGTACTTAATTTTTTTTTATATCTGCAAGAAGCTCAGTTTTTTGACCAAGCGTTTATATTATGTCTAAAATGACTGTATAATACCAATCACATACCTGCATTTTCACTTCATCGGCTGTCCTACCCACGGACTTAGTTTTTCGAGAGCTAGACATGCTGAGGGGGAGCAGCCCAAACCTTTAGTGAGACACAGAAAGAAAACACATTACTTAGAAGTTCTAATTAAAGTTGAAACAATACACATCTCTAATTCCTTCATTTTCATCTGCTGAATAAATTATTTAAAGTGTTTTGGTATATCTGCTCAATAGGTGTAAAAATCTATTAGCTGTTTCTGAAACTTGGTCAGCCTAAAAATTTTTGTACTCTCTGCCTGTGCTTATTGGCGTTAGATGATATGTTTCCAGATCCCTATTTGGACCACAAAATACATTATCTATGTTAAAAAGTAACTATGGAGACCCCTTTATGAAGAGAACACGGATCCTTCTGATATTCAGTACAGTGACTAAGTGTTTTCACTATGGGACCAGATGTGTTACTAAATTACTAGATGAAATCAGCACATCTAAGAACTAGCAAGCTCCAATATAATACATTTTTGCTTTCAGTCCAGATACATAAAAATGTCCATTAATGATTAGACCTATGGCTGAGTGACCAAACATTTCAAAGCGGACTGCTAAAAGTTAAACAAAATTTAACATTGAACTGCTGATTAGGCCAACCTTAACCAACAATGTATTGCTGACAACATTAGAAGTTCAGGTTCATTGCTCTTGGCGACTTCAGTCACTATTTTTATTTTCTTAGTCAAAAGGAGGTTACCGTATCTGACTGGAGGCCAATGGAAGGACATTGTGGGTTTCCTGGACTCCCAACATAGATCCTCTGCTGGTAAACTGGTTTTCTGCTCCTGTCAGAAGCCCAAACAGGACCTGCAAGTGGCAGATAAAGTAATAGTTAATATGTGTGGTTAAGAATCAGCGGTGAATTGATAAGTCAATAACTAATGGGTCACACTTTATTATAGCGGACGATGTGATGTCTGGGATCAGATATGGGATCAGTAAAGGTTTTGTCCCCCTATTAGTGTGTTTAGCCCTCATAAGTAACTTTGCAAGATTTCTGTAATCTGAACACCTAACAGGGACCTGCATGCATGACTCTCCAATCTCCAGCTCTGCCTGCATCTGATGCAATATGCAATTCTGCCTGAGCCCCTAATGCTTCAGCTCTGCCTGGGGTCCTGTGTGCCACCGTTAATCCTCAGCACCAGCCATAAAGCTCTTAAAGCGTAAAGTTTCACTCTTTAAATTACAGTACTGACGGGGGACAGTTGAACAAAACTGCAATCTATAGCTCCCACATGAGAGCCACATGCCGGTGAAGAAAAACAGTTCTACAAGTATAGTACAAGACTAGCATGTGTTTAATATTAATAAAAGGTTGCAGTGATATCTAATGTGTTTTGAGGCTAAGCACTAAACTCTTGCCAATATTTAGGTTGTATTTCCAAAGAAGGGGGGTGCGGAGCTCCCAATTACATTGGCTACTGTTGTAACCTATTGCTGAGAATAAAAAGTTTGCTGGATTTGTACATTTTTGGCATTCTTGCTGGCGATTTCACAGATTTTTTTCCTTTTCTGCACCATGGCCGACACCTCTACATTGTTGTACTTCTATCCTTGGTCTACTACAATATGTCACCTGTGTGCTGCACTCTGCAATCTACTGCTCTAGCTGGGTACCATGGGCTACAGAACATACACCCACACACAAAATCAGGTTAATACTACCCAAAAAGCTTTTTTTCTTTGTTCCTTTAGACATCCCCTAGCATGTCACAAGCTGTGGTAAGTGGGGTGACTACAGGAACAAGAAGAAGCAGCACACTGACATTGACATCCCTTTGCTTACCCTTTCTATAAGTATGATCACCATGTAAGACTAAGAATTTTTTACAAAGCAGCAGGAACCCAGCTGGCTCCTAGTACAGGCCCTGCCTCAACCACTTTTAATATAATAACGTTTCGAAGGTAAGCAATAAACCTACAGAGGTTCTCTGTGCCAGCCGGTTGAGGTTGGCGTTCAGGTGCGGCGTGAACACATCCAAGTCAAATGGATCAATGCAACTCTCCAGCTGGTCTGCAACTTGCTGAATTCTAAAACGAAAATCAGAGAACAATTATCAGAGGCATCCGATATGGACATCTTAAGTAATACAGTAGGGACATCACCTGCACCAGACTTACCTGGAGTCTGGCTTGTTCTTGCTGGTCTTACCATCTTCAGAACGAGAGCCAAAAATGAGGCAGATGTAACGCAGGTCAAAGAGAAGCTGCAGAGCCCGGGTCTGTGTGAGTGCGGAGCCATGCTTCTGCTATAGAAAAATGCACAATTATATCACAAATATTACAGAGCACAGCAGTATCACTTTATATTTTCAGAGGTTCTTTAGAGTATATCTAAAGTTTTTTTTCGTTTTTTTTTTTTAGTTTTTCCTATTAAGAAGAGTTAAATTGCCATCAATATTTTTTTTCTGTGTCCCACCGGGGAAGGGGAGTTCCTTTACTTCCTGTGCCAAACATGCAACATAAGCGAGATGAAATCTCACCAAAGTTAGGGAAATCCTGAAACAAGTGTCCCCATTTGTACATTTTCTGTATTTTTAAGTTTTGGTGACAACTCAAACACAGATGAAATGCACATAAGGGAGCTGCTTTTTCTGCTATACAGTTATCTCTGGCAGATCAGGTGTCCTGATTTTTATCTGCTGCAGGTTGACAACACTTGAATGTCTTGTCCTTCTGCAGCCTATGACTGGGCAGTGAAAGAAGAAGCAAAACCCTAATAAATTAATATTTAAACCCTCATTGGCTGCTTCTGAGATTTTTCTGTTCAGGGACAGCAATTGGTTTATACCAGCTCAAATTCAGGTACATACAGTCGATGCATATATATATATATATATATATATATGTAAATTAATGAATACAGAACTGCATTGTTTATGTCCTGTATATCAGCTCAGGGTTCAGCTTTTAATACACACTTTGCACTCATGAGGTCTAAATGTCAGGTGGTACCTTGCCAGTGCATTCTTTGCAGATCTTCTCGTAGGCACTGATCACTTCTTCCAGGGAAGTTTTCAGCAAGTCCTGCAGGGTGACTTTGGGGATAGAGTGACCTCCAACACGGTTCACTGCTTGACACATGTTAAATAAAAGCGATTGGACATACCACGAACACTATAGACAAAAACAAACATGTTAAAGTTAATTTAATGCTATTATATATTATAAAATGAATACTTGATCCAGAAAAGTATAGGAGAAAAACTAATAACTATGTATATATGGGAATTTCGCTGAGCCCAACAGCAGCTCCTGAGACCTATTAATGTAATCCTGACAATGGGGGGTCATGTGACAAGGATGGGCATACAGTGCCTGCTCCACCAAATTCCTTCTTCCCCAAATTTAACATTTAGTGGCACTGACAAAGCACACAGCTTCCAAAATGTAAGTTAATTTGAATTAAAAAATGGAAATGGTTTAGGGTTCTCCAATGGTCAAAAACAAAGATGAGTATTTGATACTTTTTTAAACTTATTGATTACAGCAACAGACAGAGGAAGTATTAAAAAAACCCTTCAGAAGGCCAACCCATCCAATAGCAATGTGAAGAGCTCTCAGTTTCTAAAGATTTTTATTAAAAAATGTATAAAAAATAAACTCCAAGTTAAAGTGTGACTGAATCTTACCAAGCATGGCTACCCCCAAAAAAGGGGAAAAGATTTAGACTTGGATTTTAGGAGTTCAAACACACATGAATTGGATAATACAGCTCACCTGTCCCGGCAGACGAATTTTGGAGGTCACGCTGCTACCTGCTTCTGTCTCCTCTTGAATTTCTATCTCATCCCAATGAGTGGCAGTAGCAAGTGCTGAGCCAGCAGTGTTAAGCAAAAGGGTCTGTGTGAAGGATCGGGCCAGGTGCTGAAAAAAAATAATGATCCTCAATGTCAGCATGAGAAGGGTCAGTGTGCAGGTGACAGGGAGGGCCAGTAAAGGGTTACAGAAAAGGTTAGTGTTAGGGTGAAAGAGGCCTAATGTAAGGTGATATAAAAGCTAGACACACAGATCATTTGAATCTATTAAATACTCACTGCTTCCGATGTGCCTTGCATTTTCTAGGAAATGTGGAAATTCTAGGAACCCCCAGGGTGAGAGTTGGGGCAGAGACAGTATGGGGGTTACAGGGAGATTTAGTGGTAGGGCTACAGTGAGGGTTAGCATACAGCTCATTTTGCAATGCATTTTATACTACCATGCATTCAAGCTTTCATAGCTTGTATTTAAACTGACTTGAGTGAACTTGTAGGAGTCCCCACCCCCCAAACACTGTGGTTGGAAGAAACACTGCAATGAACAATGGACTTTCTCATATCTAAGCATTTTGCCTGCTACAAATACTGCATGATCATGCATCTGATACAAATACTTTCACTAGAAGTACACAATACACTAGAAGTATTCAGTGTCTTAAGACAGACATACTTGCACCACAGCCGAGCTCCAGATAGAATAGGCATCCAAGGACTGTTTGATAAGTCTATCCTTCAGTTCCTGCCATTTGCAGACAATGTGAGGTTTATCAGCTGCTTTGCCCTTGTTCATCTTTTTTGTAGACCTGGTCTCCCTTTTACTAATATCTAGGTTACCAGATTTACCCAGAATGCACTGCTTCAAGTGTGGGCACAGTTCACTTAATGACTGGCACAGCCTGGCCAAGAAAAGTACAGTGGAGAGTTTGGAGCTGATAAGGGCATTGCTCTGACTGGCCAACTCTGTCTCAGCTGCCGCTTGCAGTTGCGCTTTGACGGAGTCCTGAATGTGCTGCATACATGTAAGGCAATGCTGGCTCAGCATCTCCTGAACAGTGTTGGCGTCTCCATACCGGTCAAAGGCAGAGAGTTTCAGTCCTGTGATTGCAGGTTTGCTCTGTGGGTCAGACACCTCCTGCGGCAGGTAGGAGAAAAGGTCCTCCAGTTTGACCTTGAGTTTTGAGTCTAGAGCTTGGCAGAAGGTTAGGATGCATGGAGTGACAGCCTGGGCCTTTAAAGACAAGCCGCTCCTGCAGTGAGCACTGCGGCTTGCCACGCTGACCCAGGCTGCGTCGGGTGGCAGGTCATTCTGGCTCTCAGCCCACAAGAAGGAGCAGATATTGCCTTCCTGGATGTGTTTCAGGGATTCTGTATTTCCTTCAAATTCTTCCAGGGAAGACTGGAGAAGCTGTACGGAGTCATTAGAGATGGATTCCAGGCCTTCCTTGATCAAAGTCTAAATAGGAACAAAAAAAGTAAAATAATATTTCATTACTACTTGTACTGTAAAGCACTTTAAATGAACCTGTTAACCAGCCTACACCTAAGAAAATGTCCTTAGTTGTGGTGGCTGCATTCACCTTCTTTTTTCAGGCTGGGGGGAGCCATGGTTGTCACACAGGCTGAACATGTCTGACTCCATTACATGGGGGGGAATATTAGTGTACACAAGAGTAAAGACATTGTGTCCTCCTGTGGCCTGCAGAACATTACCAACCTGAAGTCTATCCAAGAATAGCTGCTGAATCAGATCCTCCCAGAAGCGGAATGGCCGATCAAGCAGCCGCTGACAGACCGTACCCCAGTTCTGGCTCATTGACTCGCTGGTCAGCAGCTCCCATACTGCATCTCTGATACCCGCCAGACCCTTTAGACTTGTCACATAGACCAGCAGAACTGAAATTCCAGATTTGATATCCTCGTTGCACCTTAAAGAAAAATTCATAAATATATAATTTTTATTCATTTTCTAAAAATATGCAGCCTCCTTCAGATAAGTTAAACACTTAATATTTTTAGACTGTGTAAAGAAATATGCAGCCAGTAATATAGGGACCATGTATTGATCTCCAAGTACTGAAGCCAGTTGATGATCAATACTGAATCTATATTATCTTGAACAGTAGCCTGTAGACTGTAACAATAGACTTCCTTCAGACCAGGTTTGACTCGTAGCTGAGTGTAAACACACAGAATGGGAATGATGCTTTACCTATTATTATTGAACAGGATTTATATAGCGGCAACATATTACGCAGCTCTGTACAAATAGGGAACTTACATGTTGATCCATTGCTGCAGAGTCTCCCTCAGGTAGTCCTGGCTGATGGGATGAGCCAACGTCCTCAGAGTAGGCTGGAAATCCACAACGGACTGCGGAAGGTGCTTAAACCAACTGGAAGATTTCATTTCTTCTCTTAAAACTTTAATACCTTTCCCTGTGAAAGACAAACAAATTTGCTACACAACTCTGCCACTGGGCTGGGAAAAATACAGATTACAGAGAGGAAGACAAATGAAGTCAGAGTTAAAGGATATGGCTTGTAAAGCAACCCAGACAAATGGTATGTGGTTAGGTTTTGTTGTCCGTGTCCCACTTGGGAGATTCCTTTCATTCCTGAAATCTCCCCAAAGTAAATCTAATTCTTATCAGGCCAGGTCTCCCCATTGGAAAAGTCTTCCACGCTGTGATCACACTCCAAATTGTTGGATCACCACGTTCTCGGTTAGTGGTCATCAGGGCAAATACAGGGGTGTAAGTCTCCAGCACATAGGCAACAATAAAAACTTTGACTAACCCAGGGGTCTCTAAAGTAAATGGTGGCTCGTGTTATTTTGGACTGGGGAAGGGGGGTGTCAGATTGAGTAAACGAGGTCCAAAGGCTGGTGAAATTACCTAACTTGTGATTAAGAAATTAGTGCTTCATTGTTGATGTTCGTGGGAGGATTAGTCCCTATCTTTAGCACCAATCAGAAAGATTTCTTTTAAAAGCAAGAGGATGGACATATTTTCTTTCATTCACTTTGCTACCAAAGGCCCTGAAAGTGGCATGCGAATAGCAGAATCTTACCTCCTCCAGTGACCGTCTCTAACAAAGAGAATAAAAGCCCGCAATTCAGGGAAGGGTTAGGCGGCACATCGTCCGGTGTTGTGTAGAAGAGAGCATGAGCTTGGTACAGAGTATTCGCCAGCAGCTCCACCAGTGAACACACCTGAGACTTTATACTGGAACCTGAAAAGGAATATGAGACACAAAGGGGTTAGTTCACCAAGACAGATGCCTCAAGCATGTATCAGGATTTGGGGTCAAGAATAACGGGTGACGTATACAGAGTAACAAAATCTAAGAAAAAAAACTTTGCTCCCACATCCCATAATGCAACAGGGCACCCTTATTTGTCCATGGAGGGGTCCAGGATAAACTGGGTTGAATGCAGTGTTCTCCCCAGCTCCTTTTAGCTGGGTGCACCACTTTTCAGTAACCAACCGGCTGTTTTTGGGTGGTTACTGAAATTTTGGTGACAATACAGGGGCTGCCACCAGCCTACAGTTTCTTCTCACCTAGCTTAAACACTGGAATGATATTGAAGACTGAGCATGGTCGGGAGTTACATCATCCAGGCTCATTGGCTGAAACCAAAACTAGGAAGAGAAGAAGGTGCTGGCACCCGCAATGGCCTGGAGACAGGTGAGTGTATTTAAAAGATTGCCATTAGGCAGGAAAGGTTATTTTATAGCTAAAGGTTATTGGCAAAGTAAACTTCAGCAGCCAAATAAATCATTCCCATGAGATGAGATTGAAGGCCAAATTCTAGGCAGCAAGACTCACCGTGATGAGGTTGGTTGAGCAGCTGCTGGATGCCGGCCTTCCTCGCCAGCAGGAAATCGGCCAGGGCTTGGCGGGGTGAGCTGTCCTCCAGGAGCATAATGGAACACAGGGCCTCCGTGACGGCTTGGTCAGACGCCGATGGACATTTCAGCAGAGCTTTGCTTTCCTGCAGGATGGTGGCGCTAGAGAGAAAAAACAACACAGGTGTCACCATGATTGGGTGAATGGCGTTTCCTGAATGTGAATATTAACTATTGGTATAAGAGATGGAAAACTGGATATGTAACAGGGGCAGGTGAAAACTTGTGCCCATTTTGTAGCTGGGCCATCATCATGCACCGGTATTCTCCATTTGTAGGGTCAGGTTGGTGCTTACCGGAAGGTGCCAGCTGCAGCCACTTGGCGAATGAGGATAGGGAAACGCGCCAGGACGGGGCTATAACGGGAGGTGGAGGAGTCCAGCTGGAGGAGGGAGTGCAGGTGACAGCACAGCAGGTAGAGTTGTGTGGCGTGCAAATACCGAGATGCCTCCATGGAGCTCCAAATCTTCTCCGGGATCTCCAGCAGCAACTTTATCTGAGCAGCCATGGAATAGAATTTCTCCTGGGACTAAAGGGATGACAAATGAATAAAGTGGTGAATATCATTTCAATGTGATTAAATATTCCCCCAGTATACGCATA
>NC_092860.1:7563566-7566294 GCF_032062135.1 Pyxicephalus adspersus | reverse complement strand
GCCCCCCTCGGACGCGCACACAGGCAGGGGCGCCCCCCTCGGACACGCACACAGGTGAGGGCCCCCCTCTTGGACGCGCACACAGGTAAGGGCGGCCCCCGGACGCGCACACTCACCTGCACTCCGCTGCTCCCTTTATACACAGGCCCAGGTCTCCCCTTCAGCCCCCCGCAGTAAGTCTCCAGGCCCCGCACAGCTCCCAGCACTTGCTCCGCGCTCCTCCTCATCTCTCCAATGGTATCGGCCGCCTCTATTAAATCTCGGTATCTCTCTCCGACCATCTGTCTCAGCTCCTCTTTTTTCTGTTCTATCTCCGCCCGCACTTTCCTTTCCAGGGCCCGGATCTCCTCTGCGCTATGGGCCTCAAAAAGGGCCCCCGGGTCCCGCAACTCACTCAGCTTCTCCGCCGCCATATCTGACAGCTCAGTCCGGAAGGTTGGGTGGACTACAAATCCCGGTAGGCTGTGCGCGGGGGCTCAGCGCGGCCCTAGACAGGCAGGACACAGGACAGGCAGGCGCGGAGCATCATGGGAGTGTAGTCAGTGCTAGAGGTACAAGGCAATTGGCGTCTAATACGTCACGTGACCCCGTGTGCCACGTTGCCGGGGAAATGTCATTAGAACCAATCACGTGGTGGGGAGGGCGGGGCCTTGATGCTATAAAGATGTCACAAGTTATGCCTACCTGGATGCTCACCTTCTTAAAGGAGAACGTCCCCTCCTAACCACCTACTCCCCCTCATAACACGAAGGGTATTATTGTATGCTTCTGAATGTATTTTTTTTATTGTAGTAACTATTTAACATTTATTTTTTTAAATGTATTGAAAATTGAAATTGAAAAAAAAAAAAAAAAATAGCATTAGGTCCTACTGGGTAGTGGGCACTTCCTTGGGAGGAGTTATGCAAATAATAAAATATCTTGATTGGTGGATGTCAGTGGGTGTTCCTAGTGCATTGTATTTGCATAAGGACCACCCACATGTCATTAAGGGGAGGCTGGAGGGCAGATTTATTAAAGGGTGACTGGTGGGCAGATTTATTAAGGGGAGGCTGGAGGGCAGATTTATTCAAGAGGAGGCTGGAGGACAGTTTTATTGAAGGGGAGGATAGTGGGCAGATTTATTGAAGGGGAGGCTGGAGGGCAGATTTATTCAATAGGAGGCTGGAGGGCAGATTTTTTAAGGGGAGGCTGGTGGGCAGATTTATTAAAGGGGAGGCTGGTGGGCAGGCCTTTTAAAGGGGAAGCTGGTGGGCAGATTTATTAAAGGGAGGCTGGAGGGCAGATTTATTCAAGAAGAGGCTGGAGGGCGGATTTATTGAAGGGAAGGCTGGTGGGGAGATTTATTAAAGGGGAGGCTGGAGGGCAGATTTATTAAAGGGGAGGCTGGAGGGAAGATTTTTATATGTAAAATGATTTTATCTGGTTGCTGGATATCAGAGCAAATCATGACAGCAGTCCTCTGTCCATACTCCATGTGGTCACAATAAAATGATGTTACAGCCACACAAGTGGCAGCCATTGGGCGTCATATAGGCTGCAGAGGTTCAGAAGTTCTTTTTAGAATTCCCCAAAAAATTACATTTTTTCTAAATATTTCAGAGGTGAAAGTAATTAGTTTGTTCTGACTGTGAATTGTTTGAATATTATCCAGCCATTAATGCAACATCCATATCAGATGTCATCCACTAGATGGCGCTGTAGGGTTACATGTTTATTTGTTACTTCGTATCAAGTCTTTCAATATAATTTTTCAGTTTGTATTTAATATAATGTTTATTTCATTTATTTCCCTTTGTAATTTTGTATATTTACTTTTTTCTTTTACAAAGTAAAAACAAAATAACATAACTAATTAGGGGCCTTTTATGGCACAAAAGCATTTCCAAGTGAAAGTATATAATCCTTAATATAGGATCAATTTTAGGCTATAATGCCTCCATTATATAGAGGTGCCAACCCCAATACAAACATAGATTATAAAACAAAGAAAAGAGAAAATGATGGGATCTTTTTTAGGGCAAATTGATTGTATTAAATCAAAATATAATAAAGATAAACATTTTCTTGTGTGAAATAGTGTTCCTGGCTGCTTGTCATCTCCTGCTACAGTACCTCATGGCATACTCTTGGACTATTTCACACAAGAAAACTCTGTGGGACAAAGTTTGTCCATACTTCCCTATGAGGAATCCCTGTTCTTGAAAACATTCCAAGCTACTTTCAAAATGCAACACTCTTCATAAATTACCCCGAGGAAGCCTGTAGGCGAAACGCGTCGGGTACGAGACATTATACCTTTGCACTTTCCACAACTCATTGTTAAGGGATTCATTGTTTAGATACATGGTCATATCTCCCATGAAGGTTTGAATGGGAGTGATCAAGCTTTTTTACGTGTGTACTGTAACATTGTGTACTACTGTATTATATTTTGATTTATTACAATCAATTTTGCTGGGAAAAAGACCCCAACATTTTCTCTTTTCTTTGTTTTATAATCCTTAGAAGCCAACTGCATCCAAAAAATCACCACAACTCAACTAATTCCACTTCCAAATGACTACAATGCATTCTTCAGAAATCTTTAAGTTGATTGCTTGTTCAGGGCAGTCAGCCCTTAAGCTACGTACACACGTCAGATTTTTATCGCCCGATAACCGGCATCGGCCAATTATCGGGCGAAAATCTGCCATGTGTACAGTCGGTGTCGTCCATCGTCCGGACG
>NC_092860.1:7560092-7562357 GCF_032062135.1 Pyxicephalus adspersus | reverse complement strand
TTTCCATTCCATTCCATTCCTTCTCTTCTTTTCCTTTCCGATTTTTCTTCCTTTTTCTTTTCCTTTCATTTCTTCCATTTCTTACTTTCTTTTTCTTTTCCTTCCCTTTCTTCTTTTCTTTTCCTTTCTGATTTTTCATTCCTTTTTCTCTTCTCTTACTTTCCCTTCCTCCTTTCCTTGCTTTCTTTTTCTTCTCCTTTTACTTTCTTTTTACTTTCATCTTTCTTTCGTCTTTTGTTTACCTTTCTTTCTTTTCCTTTACTTTCTGATTTTTCCTTTATTTTTCTTTTCCCTTCCTTTCCTTTCTTTTTTTTTTTTCCTTTTCATCAATACTTTTCATTCCTTTCCTAATTTATTTTACCTCTTCTTTAAAGTCTTTTTTTTTCTTTATCACATATATATCTAGTAATCTATCATTTAACAACAATTTACAATAATACAATGTACACATTTGCATATCTAATACTGACATTTTCTTTTTCATATTGTCTTTATTAATATATAGACATCCCATAAAGAATGATGCTTCAT
Source organism: Pyxicephalus adspersus (assembly GCF_032062135.1). Lineage (NCBI taxonomy): Eukaryota > Metazoa > Chordata > Amphibia > Anura > Pyxicephalidae > Pyxicephalus > Pyxicephalus adspersus. The sequence continues at coordinate 7,561,826 of NC_092860.1, read as the reverse complement.
AATGCTTCATATGTGTCTGTGTTTGTATGCATGATACATGTTTAGTCAATAATATTTTTTAATTGTATTTTGGTCTTTAGCATTTTGTGTTTTAGGTGTTGTGTTGCTTTTAGTTATCCACATATCAGGATGGGTAATGGTTTTTAAGCAATCAGAAGCACCAGCTCCTTCTAAGGTTCTCACTCTCAGTATTTTGGCCCTAGGTAGGTCTCCCACTTGAGCAGACATTGAAGACAGGTGGTAGTGACAGGTGTCAGCAGAGATCAAAGTGCCGGATAAGCATGACAAAGGATGTTTACCAGTCCTCGACGGCACCGCTCAAGAGATCCTTTGTGCTAAAAGGTAATGTTGCTGAAGGATTGCTAAGATACAGGGAATATGTGTTGCCTCGCTGTTTACATTGAGCCTTTGTGTTGCTGGGTTTAGCTTCAAACAGCAAGGAAGTAGAAATCATCTCTTTGGATGATTGGACAACTTTTGATCAACTGAAAATCAACACCACAGGTGAGAAGTGTTGATGTACCCCAGAACCCAAGCAATGAAAGATTGGACAGGTATAGTGATATTTAAAAAATGAGAGCAACACGTTTCTGGGTCATGAAGACACTGCCGCAGAAACACAAACAGATTAAACAATGTTTTAAAAATGCCAACAATTAATTAAAAAAAAGGAATTTTAAATACAGCACATCTGCTGCAATTCTCAAAAAAATCTGCATCCAGATTGAGAAAGGAACATGATACCAGAAGTTTATTATTCTGTTTATCATTCATTTCCTGTCCAGTTTTAGGCTTGGGGTGGATGACAAATGTAGCTGTGAAATGTCTGGTCACAATCGTATCTCTCCGGAGATGTGGTGATCACCACAGTCAAGCAGAATCTCCTCCACTTACCCTATAGTGGTCCGTGAGAAAATTTTGGTGATCCACAGAAAAATTGGACATTATTTAAAATTTTTATGTTTTCTTAATAACACAACAAAATAGTCCAATAAATTCTTATATTCTGAATGACAACTTTCGCCTTTATTTTGCACTAAATTCACAAACTCTACTAGAGACGGAAAAACAATGGAGACGCAGCGTGACGTCAGTGTAGTATTAAGTTGTATGAGGCAACCGTCACCGAGCCGTAAGCTTCAGTATTATTTTCACCATTACAACAGTCGCCCCGCTCCGCCAATACCGATTCTCATCCCATTGTTTTATTCTATTTGTTTATTTCTCAGATGTTCTTTTAGGTAAGTATGACCTTAGCTGTGTATTTTCTTTACCTGTTTATTAAATGGCGTGAAATAAATTGACTTTGATAACTATCATTTCTTGTTTGGTCTTAGATTGGAATGAAATAAACCCAAATGCAAACAAATATTTTGCATTTCTTTAGTAATACCAAAGATAATACAACTAATGATACCAGTAACAAAAGTAATACTTTACTTAACCGTGTGCTGATCAATGAATTAGAGCCTGCACAGTCCTTGTCAGCACTATTAGGAACATCATTATTTTACAAATGTATTTACCTTTTTAAAAAAATTCATATTATTGGTCCGCGGGATTTAAAATTATGAATTTAGTGGTCCATGTGGTCCGAAAGGCTGCAGACTGCTGCTATACGAGAAGGTGCTGAAAAGTTCCTGGCTTTGCCCCTTTCCAGATGAAATAGAAAGATGCATGTGGGGGCTTATGACAGCCTAATATCTTAGTATGTAACTGTGCAAATATCAGGTC
>NC_092860.1:7510700-7557826 GCF_032062135.1 Pyxicephalus adspersus | reverse complement strand
ATATATATATATATATATATATATATATATATATATTATATAAAACACTCCTAATCATATGCTCACCCCATGGCACCTACCCCAAGCTATAGACCAGTAATTTTGCCTAGGCCTCAGTCTGTTACAGGCAAGAGAAATCATTTCTCCATTCATCCCACTGGATATATATCATTTCAGTGCAGCACCATGTGCTCCCACCTAATAAATTTGGGTGTGCTGCAGTGCCATTCAGTCTGAATTAAATCCCAATTTACTGCATTTGCTAATGGACATGTTTTGTAATGCATTGTTGGAAAGTTAAACCCCTAAAACTTTTAACTTTAAAGTTTTAAAGATTGAAATAAATGGGTCGCCCAATGAGCTGTACAAATCATATTAACACAAGTGTGCTACAGCAGTCACCATGCAATGTTGTAATATAATGCAAGACAAAGTTAAGAGGTTTCGGAAAAATTGATCTTTGTCTGATGTATTTGTATAGCGCCAAGTTCTCCAGGATTTACATTCTTGGCACATAGATATATGTCCTCTGTGATGTCTGAACAAAATTGGTTTCCCCTTCAGGAGAGAAAAGCAGATGGTATTGCCAAGGAGAACACTGTGTTCTCTGCGAGAGGTAATAAATACCTGAAAGTGTTACCCATACACATGATTCAACATGCATGCACCTAATATGAAACAATATATCTGATGCTCAGCCTGTTATTAAAATATACTTCAGATTGTATGTACCGCATGAGAGCGGGCAGCATTGATAATCTGCACCTGTGACAACAGGTGAGCTGGTAATGGACCAGGCGTATCTCGCAGATTGATGCTCAGAGGCTCCCTGCGTTGCTATATATTCCATCTCATATCTGCGGTGCTCCATCATACCGCATGTGATTACATTGAGCAGCATTCCTCAATTCAGATATTGCCTCCTGGGAGATTCGCTGTGACCTCAGAGCGTGAGATTGCCCGGTAATTGTGTTACACTTCAGGAGGGGAAATACTTCTATAAACATTAGATCTGTGTAATTGACAGGTAGGAAAAAAATATTATTTTATACAGCAAAAAAAGAACAATTCCCCAGCTGCTGCAGTTCACATAGACGGTGGGAATGGTGGAGGAGCAGCGGCAATCATTTATTTTAATTAGATGTATTATGATAATTGTGTTACTATTTCTTTGTCTTCAAATAGGAAGGAAGAAAAAAAAAATCTCCTTACCTGTAAATATTCTTTTTATGAATTCGTAAATCCCATCAGTTATTTTAATAGCACTGGAGTTAAAAATTGTGGTTCTTCATTCTGTCTGTGACACCATTGCAGAAGTTAATCTCTTCTTCCTGTTCTTGTGACAACAGTGCTAGAAAGAGATGTTTTTACCGGGATTGGAACACACAGTCATATCATAAGCGGGTGGGAGTGGTGGCTGAATGTTAGCTCTTTGGTCAAGGCAAATGGTTGCAGAAAATGGAAAGTGTCAAATGCAGAATTTATAAAGGTTATGGGTAGCACAGTGGCTCAGTGGTTAGCACTCTGGCCTTTGCAGCACCAGGTTCGAATCCCGGCAAGGGCACCATCTGCAAGGTAGGTTAATTGCAGATGGTGCCTTTGAATTGACCTTAGACCATATAAAAGACGTATGACTATGGTAGGGACATTAGATTGTCAGCCCCTTTTTGGGACAGCTAGTAACATGCTTATGGACTTTGTACAGCGCTGCGTATTATGTTATTATTATTACACAGTATTTATATAGCGCCATCATATTACACAGTGCTGTACATAGTCCATAGTCATGTCACTAACTGTTCCTCAAAGGAGCTCACAATTTATTGTCCCTACCATAGTCATTAATGTAGTCTAAGGTCAATTTAAAGGGGAAGCCGATTAACCTAACTGCATGTTTTTGGGATGTGGGAGGAAACCGGAGTACCCGGAGGAAACCCACGCAGACAACCTGCAAACTCCATGCAGATAGTGTCCTGGCTGAGATTTGAACCTGGGACCTAGCGCTGCAAAGGCCACCGTGCTGGCGCTATATAAATACTGTGCAAATGTATTTAAAAAAGCCAACACGTTTTGGGGATTCAAAGGGCTTCCCTTTATCATGGCTTGGTTCTGTTGGACCAGTACTTGATGAAGGAGGATGCTGTGAATTCTCAAAATGCATTGTTTTTTTTTTAATAGAGCTGGCAAATGTGCTGAAGTGTGGGAAATGTTCTTTCTGACTTTGTTGTTTGAGACAAACATTGAAGTTAAGTGAGTGTTGTTATGGTTGTTAAAGTGCACAGCTAACAGAATTCTTATTGGCAGGTTGATAAAGATGGAATTGGCATTCGATGCAACTTCAGGTGGTTGCCGCTGGTCAAGTTCATGTGAAGAGGCATCAGCAAGTGGTGCAAAATTTGCAAGTGCTAAATATAAGTTGCCACTTCATGAATAGTGGTAATGCTGCCTGCACCAATGCTTGTGCTGACCCCTGATACCACCCTTGACACCCACCAGCCATTTAGAACACTACTTGCTGTGTAGCCTAAAAATAAGCCCCCTGAGGACCTGTACTATGCTTGCTTTAATGGATTGCCAGCTAACATCAAACAATGTATGTCGAGCCCACAGCTAATAGAAATCAGGTACATTCACCCATCAATTACTGGGAATAAGGAAATACAACTGGCAGGATCATCAGGTATTTATCATGTATTGCATTGATAGTACAGGACATTTTATTTGCATTTTTCTAATGAAGAAATACATTTCTGGTTTATAAAAACTTTATTAAAAGATTTTGACAGCTTGACACTATTATATGCAGTCTGTGCAATTTTATTATTAATTATTGCAATATACTTTCTATGATTCATTGTATCCATTGTATTTCTCATAATCAACCATTAAATTGGCAATTTTGACCAAAAACCTCCACCTTATGATAGTTGACCATTTTGTACACTGATGCAGATTGTTGATTTTTATTTGGCACATATCTGAACAACCTTCTGGACATTGTTCCCATGTTTGTGTAGTCTTGAATAGAAGCTCAATATAGAAATACAAAAGCTGGCATTATCAATCTTCCAATACTGTCATCCAGAACCAATTATCTGTATAGTAGTCCAGGCTACCCGCTTGTTTTGGGTCACCAGTGGTGGCTTCTGTATGCTTGCTTTTAGGTTGGTCATAGATGGGGGGGGGGGGGGTATTGTCATCTCTGAGCCCCAAATTTATTTTAGCAAATAGATACGGACCCTGGATGATGCCTGAAGATTTATTCTTCTAGAGATCTGTCCAGTGGCTCTGTGACTCTTGCACATTTTCAACCCTATGTTTGTTGCTTGGGCATAGGACAAGCTGGCCAATGTGTTCCCTAGCAAGAAAAAAGCTGCACACCATAGACTTGTATGAATGATTATCATCTACTCATATTGCGAATCATCTGCTGAATATAGATTGTATAACTCAAATACACAGAGGGCCAAAATTAAAAACTTAGACAAAGGGCCAACCTTGAAATTTATTGAAAAAATTGAGGACATTTTCACCTCTCATTAGATATAAAACCTTTTCATATGGAAACAAAGAGGTTTTGTTTCACATTCAATATGGAAAAAGCTTATAATAGAGAAAGTATTTTTATTTAAGTAAAAAATCTTATGCCTCTTTCTCTATTTGTAGCCTTCTGGGTTAAATTTCAATAGTAACCTTTTTGCACAGGCTAACAATTATAATAACAATATTCTTCCATGAAAATCCAACCATTCAAATGCATGGCTTGGAGTAGCTGAGGGAGAGTGCTGGAAATGCCAGACGTGGCCAATGTGGGGCTAAATCTTATGAGTGGCCCGCCGCTGGAACTCCCTCTTCATTGAAATAGTGCCGCTACTAAAATTCCCGGCATTATTTGCATCTATAAAACAGTTCAATGCGGGGCCACGCATAGGCAGAGAGCCCGCTGGTCTATAGATGCGAGTGATGCCAGGAATTGTAGTAGCGGCGCTAATTCAATGCAGCCAAGAAAAGTACGTTGGGAGCCAGATTTGGCCCCCAGGCCAAAGTTTGACACCCCTGGTATAAACATTGGGTAAATTCTGTGCACCTTTTGACTTCTTTCCCACTTTTTGAAATCCATGAATGACATGAAAAATGGAAGGAATGACATGGAAAATGGAAGGTCCACAGCCTGGACATCTTCTCCATATCCCATTGTCTCCATAGCAGTAAAAGAGAATATAGAGAAAAAGTTAGATATATACCTACGTCTTCTGCCTGCAGCATCTAAGTGACAATGACATGTGGGCAGCACGGTGGCTCAGTGGTTAGCCCTCTGCCCGTTGCAGTGCTGGGCCCTAGGTTAGAATCTCGGCCAGGACACTATCTGCATGGAGTTTGCAGCTTCTCCTCGTGTTTGTGTGGGTTTCCCCCCACATTCCAAAAACATGCAGTTAGGTTAATTAGATTCCCCCCAAAGTCTGTATTAAAGATTACCATATGACTGAGGTAGGAACATTGGATTGTGAGCTTCTATGAGGGACAGCTAGTGACAAGACTATGGTAAAGCGCTGCGTAATATGTTGGTGCTATATAAATACCGTGTACTACTGAACTAATCATTGATTTTTTTTGGAAGGTTTCTGTGAAACACTTTGCAGCCAAAATATCTCACCATGCATTGGACTGGAGTATCTTCTTAATATTTCTCCTAACTTTAATAACTTTAAGATCCTCAGGGAACCTCAGTACATTGTTTCTTGACCTTTTTTTAACATAGAGGAACACTTAACTTTCAGGGAACCCCTTCTATAGTTTCTATATCCACAGCTCACAGTTTATTAGTGTGGTGGTGAGTGGGAAGAATTCCTCCTACATTGTTGGCCAACCTTGCAGATATCCAAAAAAACCATTAAGGGATACAAATTGCTCATGACTTAAGGAACCCTTAACAACCTCTGGAGGAACCCTGGTTGAGAAATATTATCCCAGGGCTTGTTCACACCAGCAGCTATGAGTGCATTGGGTAGCCCCAACAAAGCAGCTCACCCTTTGTCCTTTGGCTTCAGTTACACCAATGCAGTTTGTTGGAGTGGGATGCAATTAAAATGGAACATGTTGCATTTATTACACAATCCATTGTTGTGTCAAGCAGTTTTATTTCTAGAATGTGATGAGCTGTGCATGGAATTACATAAATAATGAAAACATTAAAATAAACCAACGCGTTGCTGCACACATGTACACCATACCGCAGCAAATGTATGTTAGGCTCACAGTGATGAAAACTATAGGATTAGAACAAGCTCATATACTTATAAAATGGTGACATGCCTTTGAAAAAATAAACATGTTTATAAGGATATTATTTATGATAATACTATTTAAAGTCTTTTGTTTCAATAAAATGTAAGAAAAAGTCAAATATGGAAAAGCCCTCGGGATAATTCTGTGGCATTTCACAATCATTATGTGAACATGTCATTCCATTTCTTAATGTTGAAATCAACTTCACCTTTTCTGGTAACACTTTTGTGTTTAATAGCAAAGACTGGAGATTGTAAGGAAGGGATTGTTACCCAATAAAGTCAGATAGATGGTAATAATTTATTAGAAACAAAAATAGATGGGGTGCTACAGGGGATAAAAGAACAATTACAAGGGGAAACATAAAAAAGGGGGGGGGATGGCAAAGGGAAACAGGGGAATCAAAGGAAAAGATATATTACTATCCAGTATTTATATAGCGCTGACATATTACGTAGCGCTTTACAAACTCTACGGTCATGTTACTAACTGTCCCTGAAACAGGCTCTCAATCTAATGTCCCTACTATAGTCATATGTCATTATCACAGTCTAAGGTCAATTTTGGGGGGAAGCCAATTAACCTAACTGCATGTTTTTGGAATGTGAAAGGAAACCAAAGTACCCAGAGAAACCCACACAGACACGGGGAGAACCTGCAAACTCCATGCAGATAGTGTCCTAGGCGAGATTTGAACCTGGGACCCAGAGCTGCAAAGGCCGGAGTGCTAACCACTGATCCGTATATATGGAAAAAGAAATAGAAAGGGAAATGGGAAAGAAAACAGAGGGTGGGAAAGTAAAGGAAAGAAAGAAAGTGAAAGGGAAAGATAAAGTAAAAAGAAAAAGGGAAGTGGAAAGGAGAGGATAGAAAAGTGGGGAGAGGAATGGAAAGGGAAATGGGAAAGAAAAGAGGAAAACAAACAGAAAAGGAGGAAAATAAAGTGAAAAAAAAAAGAAAAGGGAAATGGAAGGTGAAAGGGAAAAAGTTCAAAAGAAATGGAAGGGGAAATGGAATGGAAATGATATAAGAAGGAAATGGAAATGGAGAGGCTTAGAAAGGGAAGGGAAATGAGAAGGGTAAAGGAGACAAATGAAATGGAAAAGGACAGGAATGGCTAAGAAATTGAAAATAAAAGAGAAAACAAAATAGAAAGTAGAAAAGGAATATAAATAAAGGGGTGAGAGGGAAGGGAAATGGAAGGGTTAAAGTAAATGAATGAGAGAAAAGGAAAGAGATGTAAATGGTAGGGATGAGCAAGCGAGAATATTAAGTTCGATCGGGCCTTTGTCCCTTAGCGAAAATGTAAGCAAGAACGGCCTTCTGATTCGCAGAGAGGTCGAGCTCTCGCCAAACAGGAGGATTTCCAGGGTTGCATCATCCTCTGCGATCCCCGGGCACTAGAGGTTAATTAACATTTGGTGCCCGGGGATCGTACACTCTTCTCACTGAATGCAGCCACAGCTGCAATCATTGAGAAGATGCCCAGCACAGGAGAACCTCCTGACATTGTAATATAAGTATCTCTTACAAATATTTACATTTGTATCTGTAACATGTACCATTTGTAAGAGATACTTATATTACAATGTCAGGAGGTTCCCCTGTGCTGGGCATCTTCTCAATGATTGCAGCTGTGGCTGCATTCATTGAGAAGAGTGTGCGATCCCCGGGGCACTACGGTTAATTACCCTCTAGTGACCAGGGATTGCACAAACAAGAGGATTCCCAGGGAATCCTGTGAATCCCCTGTGAATCCTCCTGTTATAATTTCCTCTTCCGATGGTTTTGTGAAATCGGTTCGCCAAAATTTTGCGGAACTATCAGAAGTTCGAGGAAATTTTCTAGAGAATGCCAGAGGCATTCTTGCTCATCCCTAGTAAATGGAAGGCAAGGTATGAATGAGAAAAGTGAGTAAGGGAAATGGAAAAGGCATGGAAATAAATTGGTAAAATTAGGATATGAAAAGAGAAGAGAAATAGGAAAAAGCAAAAAGAAAAAAAGAATTTACAGGGAAAAATATCTTACATGGAAGAAAAGAGAGGAAAAGTAGACCAGAATGTAATAGTGAGGAAAGGTAAAGGAATAGAAAGGGCGAGACAAAGAAAAGGAAAAAAAAAATACTGGAGAAGAAGGAGCAGAAGCCATAAGATAGAGAATAGTAAGGTAAAATTAGGGGGAATGAAGAAAAAGGAGAGGAAAAGAAGGTAAAGGATGTCAATTTAAAGGGAATTAAATAAAGAAGCAAATGGAGGAACCAACGAGAAAACTCAGAGATAATACACCGGTCAGACGCAATTTTCCTTGAAGATATTGGGCCTGATTTATTAAAGCTGGAGAGGATACACTTTCATGGGTGAAGCTGGGTGATCCAGCAAACTTGAAATGAATTTGGTCCAGGACTGAAAAAATTTGCTAACAAATAGAAGATGAATTTTAGAAAATCCATTCCAAGTTTTCCTGTATATCCTTTCCAGCCTTTGGAGATCTTTAATAAATTGTGAGTCCGCTTATTATGGATTTGAAGAAATCAGCATTGTTCTGTCATCTATTGCTAACCTCAGTGGTGGATCGCAGAGCTTAAAAGCTTAAAAGCCACTATAAAACTAATAATAGATTTTCTTTGCTAGTTAAGGAAGTCATAATTGCTCAGACGTGTCGCTGTTTACAGTAATACATCTTTGATTGCTATTCTTAGCCTGGTATTGTACATTTATCCCAGTTACAACCTCACTCCTGACTCAGGAACACATAAAACACTACGTAATTCAGGTTGTGTTTATTAAAAATTATTTGTTTGCATTTTTAAATAAACTGGTGTAAGAACCTGAATCTATGGCAAAGTCAGCATCACGTAACCTTCTATACAAAAAGACATAAGATTGGGACAGATAGGGTCAGCATTAAGGGCCAATCGGTTTATTTATATCTTCCTCGGCTTTATTTTGTTGCCCTATTGATGCATCTTGTTTTATTCACTATTTTCAACAGGTTTGCAAAATATTTTTCCTGTCTGTTTGCCATCTGCTTGTCTGGAGAATTCTCTAAATATTTATTACTCTTTGCCTGGTGGGGAATCTCGCCTGAGATACCTGAACAGCTTTTAATATGCGGCTGTACAGTATCTGATTTTGTCTGTCTTAGATTTTATTAACAGGGTTTACGACACGGATTTATAGTTTTTATGATCGCAGAGCTCACAATGCTTTATATGGTATGATAGCAACATGTTCCATGCTACATATTCACGTGTTTTTAGGGGAACACTTATAGAGAATGAATCATGGTTTAGCAGATTGATTGTCAATAAAAGAAAAAGAACAATTGCTAAAAAAAAACTGGGCTACCAATATTTAAATTTTCCATAGCAAATTTTATTTATATATTTTAAAATCAAATTCATATACATATGACCATTTACAATTCATTTTAAACTGGAACAATTGTTCCTCAATGTTTCCCAACGCGTTTCACATACCTTTCTTCATCGGGGGCAACACTCCTTAGAATGTCTACAATGAGACCTTTATATACCCAACTGAAAAAAAACAATTCACAGATATGAAAACTAAAAAAACAAACAAATATACCTTATATACATATGCTATTCATTGTATATACTTGGTCACATGCAGTGCAGAAGGTGATCAACAATGCCAGTAACTGATGGGTGAAATCAAGTTTATTACACGGTGCCAATAAGAACAAATGATGTGAATAAAACTGTGACAATCCGGAAAATAAAAAAAAAATCACGGACAAAAACAACTAACAAACCTTTAGGAAACAAAGGTACACAAGCTTGGGTCAGGTTATTTCAGGTCAGGATCAACAGGTTTTAGGAGAGGAAACAGGATCAGGGAGCACAGCAGGTAGCAGCCCAAATAACTCTGAGGATAAGGGGAAACCCTTAAATTGGGAGCTCCCAGTTGTTTGCATAAAAAGTTCTTCCTCGATGTGGCCATCTGCTGGTGGCCAGTGGAAGTTCATCGTAACCAGGTATTCAGCGCCACCACCAGGAGAGGCAGATAACACTTAACAGTCACAATGTTACAGAGAATATTAGTGCTGCATTTATCAGTGCCCACAAGGAGAGCAGCAGAGGCCAGGGTCACAGGTACATCCATAGGTCAAACAGGTGAACAGCATCTACAACCATGCAGGTATGAATACATAAATATATACCTACGGTATGTCTGAGTAATAAACAATCTATTGTCACCAACCTTTCGGATCTCATAGACCACTAATAATTTTAAATCGTGCAGACCATTAATATGAATATTTTTTAAATACATTTGTAAAATGATGATCTTCCTAATGGTGCCGACAAGGACTGTGGCGGCTCTGATTCATTGATCAGCTCACGGTTAAGTGAAATATTACTATTGTTACTATTAGCATTAGTTGCATTATCTTTGGTATTACTAAAGAAATGTAAAATATTTGTTTGCTTTTTCCCACTCATTATGGGTTTATTTCATTCTAAGACCAAACAAGAAATGATAATTATCAAAGTCAAACTTTTTGATGTCATTAAATATTAGTTAAAGAAAATACACAGTTAAGGTCATACTTACCTAAAAGAACATCTAAGAAATAAACAAATAGAATAAAACAATCAGATGAGAATCGGTATTGGCAGAACAGGGTGATGTTGTAATGGTGGAAACAATACTGAAGCGTACGTCTCGGCAATGGTTGCCTCATACAACTTAATACTACACTGACGTCACACTGCGTCTGACTTGTTTTTCCGTCACTAGTACAGTTCATGAATTTAGTGCAATATAAAGGCAAAAGCTGTCATTCAGAATATAGGAATTTATTACAATATTATTTTTGTTTTACTATTATTAAAACATAAAAATTGCAAATAATGTCCACATTTTTCTGTCCACAAAGCACTGGTTGGCCACCACTCTTATATTGTATATGCTTTGAAAAAATATTAGTAACTGCCAATGAAAGCAATATTTCTGGTAATATATATTATTGCTATTATGTAACATTGTGACCATAACACTTCTTGACTGGACCATAATAAAGTATATATGTGATTGTTTATTGTTTAATTGTTGGGGGATTAAGGGGAATTTTTCTTGGGGCATTGGGCTTGGATTATACTGAATTCCAATCTTCAAAAACATATTTTTGAAGATGTATTAATGAATGTTATTAGTCTTTTTGAATAAAAAATGGCTTTTTTAGGTTTCCGGGAATACTTTAGACAATAAAGGGCCCTGAGCAAAATTGTAAGGGGGCTGCACCCTTGTCGTGTTTCCATTCGGGGCCCTGGAGAAAAAGGGGGTCCAAATAATTGTCCAATTCTAAAACCAGCGCTGTATATACAAGTCCCTGAGTATGGATTGTGATCTATGACATATAATGGGTAACCGCTCAGTCACTGTAATATCAGATTGTTGTTGGCTGCCTGTGTATACAATAGAGTGTGAGATCAATAGCAATTGCTGAGAACGACTCGAAAACCTGGCTATTTCCTCTATTAATGGGCCACAGTACCTATGAAAACAATGGGAAAAGGAAATCAATTTCCATGCGCATAAAGCCAGTGTGTACATTGAATCCTGCAACACTGTACTGGTGCATAGAACATTGCAATATGACTTATCTGTCCTTTTCACTGCAGTCAATGCAGACGTTACCTTCCTCTGCGCCTTTACTGCTGAACACAAGGCAAAATGTTTGCTTTTATTGTGCCGCGGGGAGCTGATGAAGTAATTGGGTAAATACAGGCAAAACAACCATGGAATTAACTTTAGTTTTGTTAGCTGGCAGAAAAATTAGCAACTTATTATTAGCTATCAAGTTCCTTGTGCCATATGCAAAGAGAGGTTATTCAACTGTTCTGAGCATGCCAGAAAGGGCCGGGGCAGATTTAGTAAGTCGCAATGCAAAACTGGATGGATGGTCGATGGTGGGTGCTTTAGCATAAGGAAGCATGGGGTTGCAAAAACGGCAGGACATGCAACCTGCAACCAGAGCTCCCAATGGAGGGGGCATTGAAAACTTTGGTCCTTTCACCTTGCATGCTAAGAACTCTTTCCTGACTCTGGAATAAAGGATTGAAGGAATTTCAATGAGAGAACAATTTCGAACAAACGATTCCCCCAACTTTTACTAATTTATACATTTTGCAATTGATTTCAGTGTGAAAAAAGTGTAATTTTGGGAAAAAGTTGGGTGAAACATTTATAAATAGACCCCTTGGAGTGCTGTCATGTGAGCGTTTTATACCTAATCAATACCTAATCAATACTTGAAGACCTTGAAGACCTTGGCACTGTTTTCCTTGATTTGAACAGACAAATTAATAATAATTTATTAATTAAATAATTAATAATTGGATAAAGCTCAATTTTACAATGCTTCTTTAGATTTATATAAATATATCCAAGCAAGAGATTTCACCTAGCTTAGCAAATGAGCTCTGCTCATTTGAACCATCCAATCATGTCCAAGAAAAGTACTGTTTTAGGAATTCCTTGCACATGATTGGATATTCTTTACAAAGTGAATTTTCAAGGCATTCACTAATATAGGGGACCGATACCTTTCAGAGGGAGTTCACCTTGGTAAATGAACATCCCGAATTCCTTGCTAATCAGCCCAATTCTTTCACTTCCTGCTCCATCCCTGAGACAGAAAATCGAGAAATATTTCTCCAATGGGATGCAGCAAAAAAATAAACTGATGGGTTTTACTCCTTTTAACTCCACCCAAAACCAAAATAAAAAGTTTGGGCTATGAACATACGATAATCAGTAGTTCCCGTGGTCTTGATCAGTGTAAATTGCACACAAAAAGTCTGTTCCTGTGCAAAATGCAGGAACCTACAGTGACCAATCAGAACTAATGTTTTAATTTGGTGCAGTTCCATTGGGGAACAGCAAGTGTTATTGCTATACCATGGGGTTTATTTATAAAGCACTACAATTACTACCATTGAAACAGAACAGAACAGTGAATGTCAAAGTTACTGCTTTATTATTTGACCCCTATGAGTACTATTATATCAGTACATTGTTTCTTGACCTTTTTTAACATGGAGGAACCCTTATTAACTTTCAGGTCCTCAGGGAACCCCTCCTATAATTACTTTATACACAGCTCACAGTATATTAGTGTGGTGGTCAGTGGGAAAAATTCCACTTACATTGCTGGCCATTGGGAAGAATGTCAACCTTACAGATAGCCAAAAAGATCATTGGTGTCACTTACACCTGCAGTCGCCAACCGGTGGCCCTTGGTGGTCCGCCGCTTCGGCCGGTGCAGGGTCAGGAGGACCACATTGGGGGGTGCACTGGCCAGAGCCGCAGACCATGTTCCTGTACAAATCGCAGGCTCTGGGCGGTGGGCGGGTTGTGTCTCTGGACACAACCTGCCCAATCTGGGTGAGTTCTGGCATCATGACGTCACTATGGGGGAAGTTTCTTCCCCTCTGAGTGACACCCGGCTCCCCCCACATGCACGGTCCAGAGCCGGTAAATTTATTGGTTCGTGGGTCCCAAAAGGTTGGCAACCACTGACACGAGAGGCGCAAATTGCTCATCGCTCAAGGAACCCCCAGCAACCCCTGGAGGAACCCTGCTTGGGATACAGTATCTCAATAGTATGCTATAGTATACCAATGCGGTGGGGGACTAATTCCCATCCTACCCCCTTTGCACAGAACAGGCTGCTTGTTTTTCTGCCATCGTTCCTAAACCCTCACCTAAAATGAACTATCTCTTTCAGTAACAGTAATTGCATTTGTGTGTAGCATAAGCCAGCAAGTATCAGTATGGTTTGATACATTGCATCCTTTCTTTATTGTATTATTTCCTTTGGGTGAGTTTTTTTCCAAACCCGACATTCACCGAAATTAATTTGCAAGCTCCTGAAATAATGTTATCACAAGCTACGCTAGATTCCTAAAAAGCTGCTCATTTTTGACTCGTATTCTTGTGAGCTTTGGATTCCAATCATTGTTCCCATGGATACCACAAAAAAAAAAAAGGAATAACCCAAAAAACTTTCAACTTTGAATTAGTGGTTCAATAACGGATTCCCGGCAAGAGCCATAAATATATTCAACATTCATCTTAAATTTTTTTAATAAAACATTTGCTCTAATTTGCCTTGCACGCAGGAATCCCTTATCATCGTCGTCATCCAGCAGACAAACAAAAAAGTGGTTGATGTGACCCCCCTCCACCTTTTCCAATGTCAGAACGCTGTTTCCATAGCGACAGGTTTTGCCGCTACTATACTAATATCGAAGACAAAATATTTTCAAGCGCCTTAGGGAAAAAGCAGATATTAGCATGGCGGGATGCAGAAGCGGCTCTGGGAAACTTTGACATAAAGGGTTTAAAAGGTGAACGTTGGAAAAAACAAAGAGGAGTTAATCTGCCAGTACACGGGTCCATTTTCCCATGCAAACAAAAAGTCCATTTAGTCATCAAATTACCATTAATCTATTCTGAATTGATGTACTAGACGCAATCAATTTTGTAAAAATTTAGAAAAACTGCAAAATGTAAAGTAGAAAATTGACATAAATTTTGCAAACATCTGATGAGTCGTTGAGACTTCTTGATTGATTTCTGTTCAGTGAATATTTGGAGCATGCATGCACATGCTGATCTTTATTGTTGCAAGATCGGTTAATTCCGTTCAATTGATTAATTTTGAATTTGATCCAATTGGAAAACTGATGGAGTTGAATTTAGTTTATGTATGGTTTGCTTGAATTTGAACAAAAAACTCTAGACGAAGCAGGTCAATAATGCAGAAAGGGACAGGTGATGTCCGTTCTGCAATAATCCATCTTACCTTCCTGACTGCTTCAGGTTGTGCGCATGTGCAGCATCAGCTTTGGGTTTCAGGATACTCAGAATTCCAGGATTCCTGTGTGTGCCGGAAATGAAAGAACTCCAATGCGTCTGCGCAGGAGTTACAAAATTTCAGCCCGATCCATCCAGATGGCCAAAGATCTCTAGAAAGAAGAAAAAGGAAGATGGCGGCATTCTTCAAGGTAACAGGTAAGAAACACGGGGTTTAATTCCACTTTAAGCCCTCCTTGCAAGGAGATACAAGGCTAGTCCCCACATTGGCTTTGAGCTTGACAAGGTTCCTGCTTGGCGTATGGAGCTGGTACGAAGATCTTCACCAGTAGTAATAGCCACACATTTTGACTCATAAAGCTTGCACACTAGGGTATGGTATATCATCCCAACCCGGTGCATCCAGATGGCCGAAGGACATAAGGAGGAAGTCAAGAAGGAAGAAGATGGCGGCACCCTTAAAGGGAACAGGAACAGGTGAGAAACATAGAGTTTAATTCCACTTTAAGCCCTTCTTGCAAGGAAATGCAAGGTTAGTCACCACATTGGCTTTGAGGCTGACAAGGTTCCTGCTCGGCGTATGGAGCTGGTACAAAGTAGTAATGGCCATGCGGAATGCAAGCATTACCAAAACACACAGCGATGCACAACGCATACATTAGTGTGCTGCAGGGACATTTATTTTTCATGGCACCCCAGACACACCGTATCACCACACTGCATTGCTGTTGTATGATGTGGTGCATTGGGCAGCTCATTCATTTGAAAGCATGGAAATGTGCATGGCAAAAAATCATAAAGCTTGCACACTAGGATATGTTATATCATCTCAACCCGGTGCATCCAGATGGCCAAAGGACAGGAGGAAAGAAGAAGATGGCGGCACCCTTCAAGGAAACAGGACAGGTGAGAAACATGAAGTTTAATTCCACATTAGGCCCTCCTTGACTAGTCCCTACATTGGCTTTGGGGTTAATGCGATTCCTGCTTGGCAAATGGAGCTGGTACTAAGATCTTCACCAGGAGTAATGGTCACGCAGAAATGCATGCATTACCAAAACACGGCAATGCAGAACACATGCATGGTGAATGGTGAAGGACCATTTAGTTTTCATGGCACCCCAAAACACCACACTGGAGCACAACATGCTGGAGTGCACTGCCGTGCATTACTGTTGTACGATGTGGTGCATGGAGCAGCTCATTCATTTGAAAGCATGGAAACGTGCATGGCAACATTTGAACATTTTAAAAAAACTCATAAAGCTGCCACAATAGGATATGGATCCTTTTATTCAGAATAATATGAGTTTGCAAATCATATTTGTTTAGCTGAAAATAAAGATCCTTATCCTTGTGTAAAGCTTTGTGAATTGAGCCTATAAAGCTTTAGCAAAGTAAATGTCATGCAGATAGCGCTGAGATCTGCAGTATTTGAACAATATTACTGCTTGAAACACCAACATCACCTTCCACTTAGAGAGGTTGCACAGCCAAATGATTTTTTTAGAATCTTTTTCTGCCGTTGCCTTCTCCCTTACAACCACTTTAGTACAAATGATTTTATTTCGTGCTCAATCACAGAAATATTTGAGCTTTGGAATCTCTGATTTTGCATTTAATTTTTTTTAAGGTGTTATATGGGCAAAAACGGTAAATACCTAGATTGCTATACTGATTACTATTGTGGAAAATCATACCATCCACACTGTATAGTACTGACCTGAGCACACCTTGAAGTCATTGGGTTACCAGTAGAGGTGCTCAGAACCTAAAAATCCATTAAATTCTAGTCAAATTAAATTTGGTTGGATCGTCAACTTGGTGGATTTGTCATTGGCAGGTCTGGTCACTGGACAATGGCAGCTGTGACCATTCTATTGTGTACTATACCTGTATATAGTGTACTGTCATATATAGGACTGGAACTTGGATTGCTCAAATTCTGAGTTCCGATCCAAGGTTGGAATAGCTCCTTCTGATCAGGCCAAAAACTTCTTTAGAGGGTTCCTTCACACTAGGATATTTTTTCTGAACTTTTTTAACATGGAGGAACCCTTTAAATAAGTTTCAGGTCTAGGGGAACACATTCTATAATTATTATATCCAGAGCTCACAGTATATTAGCATGGTGATCAGTGGGAAGAATTCATCTTACATTGCTGGCCATTGGGAAGAATGTCACCCTTACAGATGGCCAAAAAGATCATTGGTGTCACAAACTGCTCATTGCCTGAGGATTCCCTGGAAACTTCTGGAGGAGCCTTGGTTGAGAGAGTCATGATAACACACACATTTTCATGCACAGTGAACATTTTGGTATGCTGGGTTGCCATTCATTGACAGTGGCACTCCAAACGCTCTTTATCAGTGCCATGATATTTGTTGCTGTGGGTGTTGCTTTCTATGGATAGGTCGTATGAGTTTGCATGATGAGCTTTAAAAAAAAGCAACATGCACAACATTTATGTGTGTTTAGCACCTCATTCAAATGAACATTGGACATGTCTGCTCCAGGGTTGGCATTAAAATGAAATGGCATCTCAGTACATCGACATAACCTTTCACGTAGTTAAGTCGCTCAACCAAATGTTCAATTTATTTTAGAACCTTTTTCATGGTCCCCTCTCCTTTACAACCACTTCAGGTCCAGATGCTTTTATTTATATGCCCAACCACAGAAATATTTAGGCTTGGAAAACTGAGATTTTGCATCCTCTGTAAATATTTATTATTTTTACGGGGCATTATATAGTATTGTCCCAGCACACCAAAGCATATCTTGTGCAATGCCACCTATTGCATTAACACACATTTCTGCAAGGGCCTTTATATTTCAACACAAATGACAACAATGCGTGTGCATTTAAATAAAAGCTATAGCGAGAACAAACCTTTACTCTACAACCAAAACCAAAATGCGAGAGGAAATAAGCAGCTCATGGATTATTTATCAGAGGAGTTTTGTGCTTCCACCATAGCATCCCTTTGAATCACAGTGGGCACGTCATGCCTTTGGCTCGCACAGCAATAAACCGCTATCACAGCTCCGCAGCTTGAATCGAGTCTGCTTCCAAAAGATGATACCTGCATTTCAATTCAAGCGGCAGTTAATAAAGGGTCGAGGCTCTCAGCCAAAAAAGAATAAACTAAAAGCCTTTCAGAACATGGCAATTGGAAACTACGCATTTACCGCCAAATTCCCCTGACCGAGTGGGGACCTCAGCATGGCAGCACAACGTTAGTCAATTAAATCACATTTGTCTGCCTTTCGTTTGCCCTGTAGCCATCAACCAGCAATTTGTGGAATGTGAAGTGCTAGATAAAACTCATGCAGCACTACAATTTTGGATGAGTCGTAGGACGGCCAGGACAAGGATATTATTATTATTATTATTATTAAACAGGATTTATATAGCGCCAACATATTACGCAGTGCTGTACATTAAATAGGGATTGCAAATGACAGACTAATACAGACAGTGATACAGGAGGAGAGGACCCTGCCCCGAAGAGCTTACAATCCATCTATGTTTAAGAGGTGTCTGGATTTGACCTGGAACCTCAGAACCCTCGCAGACAGCAAAGAAAGACACAGCTTGTATCAAATTACGTTGGCTCTTGGCATGAAAGAAAAAAATAGACACATTTTGTAATTCTAGAGACCCCATCGCAGGATCATTCATCTCAGTGTAATTCTTCCAATAGCTTTACATGCACATTTATTCACTTTTTTGGCATGTAAATTGAAACTATGTTTTTGATATTTTTTGCCTTCCTTTGGATCAGATGTGCATTTATGTTTTTTTCTGGAAATTGCTGGTTTCTAGAAAGTTTATTTCCCTAGTGGTTGAACTTAATGAACTTTGGTCCATTTGGTCATTTTTCAACCTGACTTACTAAGTAATTGTTTTTTTTTCTTTGAAGGCCTCTCCTGTGTGGCCACATCTTGGATGTGATGTCAGCAACGTCAGCAGACGCAAACTCTACAGCAGAGTTTCCTGATTTTTTACCATGGTGGGAATCCATGAAATAACTTTCAGGTCTTGGGAATTCCCTCCTATAATTACTATAACCAGAGCTCATGGTAGATAAGCATGGTGGTCACTAGGAAGAAATCCTCTTACATTGCTGGCCACTGGGATGAATGTCACCCTTACAGATGGCCAAAAAGATCGTTGGTGTCACTTGGACTGAGCTTGGACTGAGTCCTGTGTTCCTGGATAGAGAAACTCTATCCAGGAACACAAACTACAGGGTGGCAACAGCAATAAGGGGAGCGGAGCAGCTCCACTGCCCTGATTGCTGTTGCAGCTCTATACTATGTGTATAGTATCACGACTGGCTGCTCATAAATGAATGCAGCATGGGAAAAATCCTATGATTTTTTCCACGGCTGCTTTCATTCATGAACGCAAGTCGCATGACTCACTCTAAGAGGAGTAATGTCGCGTTTGCATTTATGAATTGAGCCGTAAGAATCCTCCTCTCAGTGAGAGATTCCTGGGCACTACAGGTCAGAATGAGGGCTTGCCATCATTCTGACCTGTAGTGCCCGGGGATCGCTCACTGACAGGAGGATTCCTACGGCTGTATTTATGAATGCAGCGGTGATAATCCTCCTATAGTGATTTCCTGGATTTCCGATGGTTTCGCCAAATCTCGTCGAAGCCAACGCATTGCCCTCTGGAGAAGCCATTACATTTCTGCATGGTACATTTTATTTCTTAGGCACTTCCAGAAGGAGAAAGGGCTCTTCAAATGATAATTACCACCTAAGTGATTGGCTATCCATAATGGCATAACAAAACCATGGCAGAAAATAGAGTAAATCAAACACATGGATTAAGGACAAGCTGTGGTCAGAAACATATGGATGTAGCTGACATGTTTTGCCCTAATGAGTAGCATACAGTGGCTCCAATTCATTAAGTTTGAAAGCTAAAAAATAGATAAAATAGTTGGCCACACCATGTGGTCAGTTCCAATTTCCAGAAATGTGGAACCTAACATGGTTGGGATTGACTTTATAGAATAATCTGAGCCATACTTTTTGGGGTTTTAAATCTTGATCCATTGGAGCCAATGAATTGCCCACTGGAGAAGCAATTGCAGCTCTGCATGGTATGTTTTATTTCTTAGGCACTTCCAGAAGAAGAAAGGACTTCCCAAATGATAATTACCACCTGAGTGATTGGCTATCCATAATTGGTATAACAAAGGTATGGTAGAAATTAGAGTAAATCTTCCACATGGATCAAGGACAAGCTGTGGCCAGAAACGTATGGACGTAGCTGACATGTTTTGACCTAATGAGTAGCATATAGTGGCTCCCAATTCATTTATTCAACAAAAAGGGTTACCCATACCATGTGGTCAATTCCAGTTTTCAGAAATATGGAGCCCAACATGGTTGGGATTATAGGATTGACTTTATAGAATAGTCTAAGCCATAATAATTTGGGTTAATAAATCTTGATTTATTGGAGCCAATGTATTGCCCTCTGGAGAAGCCATTACGGTTCTGTATGGTTAGGTTACTGGTACAGCCTTTTCCTTGAGCCATGCAAATAATTTACTATTATCCATCATGTTCTAGTTAAATCATTGTGGATGGTAAATTAACCTTCACTTAATCCACATTGTATATACATATCTACATTTGGACTGGACACGTTCTTTTAGCAATGGCGGAACACAAACTGCATATATGATGAGCTGGAGCAATGGATGAAATCATACCTGCATATCATATCATTCCTTTATTTATACCTATGCAAACTCTCCAGCGATAAGCTCAATTTCTGCAAACGGTATCATTTATCTTCCACTGACTGCAGATAATTCTAACTATTTCTACATCCATCTCTGGAAACGCCATTTATTTTGACGTGATCAATTTCTTGCAATAACAAATATCTGTCCGAGGAAGTTACCCGCTTTGAATGCAACTTCAGATGTGACAAACTGTTTCATTTGCAATACGTACTGAGCGGATCTGAAATATATGTTGGCTGTTGGAGGTATTCAATATATTGAGCGCTTATTCCATCTGGAGCTCATATAAGGCAAAGAACATCTCTTGGGAAACATAATTATGGTAAAAGTCTTCATAAAGGACACAAGGAAATACATTGCAATATTTATATAACTGGGGGATGATTAAGTGAAGCTAAATTGTCCATTAGGCATGGTAGAGTTATTTATGTTTATTGACTGTATGTTGATTTTTATGTGCTTTTTATATATTATTAATTTTAAATAATAAATAAAAAGTGTCCAGTGTCAAATAAGCGTTAAATGCTTTTGTAAATTCCAAGATGTTTTGCACACAGCAGGCATTAGATATGTTCAGTCTACCTGATTTCCTATTTGATGGATTACCTGGATCATCCAGCGGCCTCCTATGCACCTTAGCACTCATTTTCCCTTACCTTTCAGTAATTTGTTTTCCGACCTGTCAGTTATTTAGTCTAAACTTTGTGTGCAGGAGGTTTTTAAGGCTTTTACAGTGTGTGAGAGGCAGTGCTGTCAGTTGAATAATCCCCTGTCCAAGCCAAGGCATTCATTTTACACAAACATCCGCAAAACTTACTCCCAGTGACAAAGCAGAAAACGTAGGAGCACGGACACCATAAAAAGGAGCTGAGGTTTGTGATGTATTGTACTTTCAGCAGTGGCATAGGAGAACTGATAACAAAGCAAAACTGGGAAAGAAGATCAACACAGGAGGAAGGGTGAATTAATATTATTATTATTAAACAGGATTTATATAGCGCCAACATATTACGCAGCGCTGTACATTAAATAGGGAGTGCAAATGACAGACAGATACAGACAGTGATATAGGAAGAGAGGACCCTGCCCCGAAGAGCTTACAATCTAGTAGGTGGGGGAATTTCACACACAATAGGATGGGAGATATGTAGTGGTGGGAAGTAGTGATGGTTTCAATTGACAGAAGAAGACGGGTAGGCAGATTTGAAAAAATGGGTTTTGAGCGCTCTTTTAAATGAGCAGAAAGTAGGAGCAAGCCGAATAGGATGAGAAAGACCATTCCAGAGAGTCGGGGCAGCTCTAGAGAAGTCTTGTATCCGTGCGTGTGATGAGGTTATGAGTGAGGAAGTCATTAGTAGGTCATTGGAGGAGCCCAGAGAGCGGCTGGGGGAGTATTTTTCTATCAGGTCAGAAATGTAAGTGGGACAATAACTGTGTAGGGATTTGAAGGCAAAGCACAGGAGCTTAAATTTGATTCTAAGGTGAAAAGGAAGCCAATGGAGAGAACTACAAAGAGATGCAGCGGAAGAGGAGCGGTGGGAAGGATGGATGAGTCTGGCTGCAGCATTCATAATAGATTGTAGAGGGGAGAGTCGTGTTAGTGGAATACCAGCGAGAAGAATGTTACAGTAGTCCAGACGAGAGATGATAAGAGCATGTACAAGGAGTTTGGTGGTCTCTGGGGACAGGTAGGGGCAGATTTTGGAGATGTTGCATAGGTGAAAGTGGCAGGACCTGGAAATGTTCTGAATATGGGGGGTAAATGAGAGGGCCGAGTCAAAGGTGACACCAAGACAACGTCCCTGAGGGGAGGGCCGAATAACAGTGTTGTTAACAGTTGGATATATGTCAGGGGGGGGGTTGGGATTTGAGGGGGGGATGATGATGAGTTCCCCTTTATCCAGGTTGGGTTTCAGGAATCGATGAGACATCCAGGATGAGATGGCTGACAGGCAGCACGAGACCTTATCCAGGACTGAGGGAGACAGGTCAGGGGTGGACAGATAAATTTGGGTGTCATCAGCATACAGATGGTACTGTAAGTCAAAGGAGGATATGAGACTACCGAGAGAGGAGGTGTACAAAGAAAAGAGAACCGGTCCAAGGACTGACCCTTGGGGAACACCAACAGGGAGGAGAGTGGGGGAGGAGGAATTACCATTGAAAGAAACTTGAAAGGAGCGGTCAGACAGATAGGAAACCAAGAGAGAGCAGTGTCACAGATACCAATGGAGCCATGATTTGTATTAGAAGGGGGTGATCAACATGGGTTGAGTTTTATGTTTGTGCAGAGCTCAGTGCTAACACAGAAGGGTTGAGCTGATTTCTGTAAATGGGAGAGATAAAAGGTTGTTTGCGCACTATAATGTACAGCATGTCTGCAGAGTATAAAAAAACATGTTTAGCACTAGAGATAAGCAGGGTGACAGTGCTGATCTATGAGAATAGTAAATAGCTCTGTCCCTTTCTTCCCTGCATTTTAATATAAGCCTCCAATCACTGGTCACAGAGACTGGCAGAGACATTGGACTCCTCCTGGCACCTAAGAATAGATGCCTGGCAGCCCATGTAATGATATCACAGAGACTAAGAAGAGGAATTACCCTGTATAAGGTCAAGGTAATTAAAAGTACTACGTAGGGGCCACACAGGGAGATCTTAGGATTTTGAGTTGAGCTTTAAGTACAAATGCACAGGCTAGGTGCAATAATAAATGATTACTGACCGACTAGCAATTATGCACGATTATTTTGATTTATCATTTACTGCACAATTCAGTACATGCTGTAACGATACGATCGGTCAAATATAATCCACCAATAATGTACACACGCTAGATACGATCGTTTGAACAATGCAGAAAGTGACATGTAAAGGAGAAAGTGTATCACAGAACAATCCACAATGACTGAACGACCGTACACACAATAGATTGCGAACGATTGTCGCCCAATCAGACCCTGGGAGGGTTGTCTGTCTCCAGCGACAATCCTCGTTCATCAGCTTCATTGTGCACTTTTTTTGTTAATGATTATCGGACGAACGGTCGTTAGTCGTTAATTTCCAATGATATTTATTGCACGTGTGTACATAGCCTTAGGATTTGGAGAAGATAGCATAAGATCTACTTTTTATCATTACAAAGTTATCTTTGAGCTGCAGTCCAGTGAATTTTCTAAGCTGAGATGATGTCTCCTAGATTGTAAGCTCTTCGGGGCAGGGTCATCTCCTCCTGTGTCACTTTCTGTATTTATCTGCCATTTGTAACCCCTATTTAATGTACAGCGCTGCGTAATATGTTGGCGCTATATAAGTAATATTAATGATAATGATGTCCTCAGTCTGCTGCAGAGAGGAACAATCATTTCCACAATCTCCTCTCCACCAGTGATCAAACTGCAACATTATAACATTGTAGCAAATCAGATAGTGAGAAGGTGCAGCAAGGGCCAATCTTTTTCCATTGGCTGACGAGATAAAGGCAATATAGTTACACAGCCACACCACCTATCAGACATTACAGTTTGCAATGAGTTAATTTTACATTTTTATCCTTTCCACACAGCCTGGTGCTTATCTCCTGTTGCAGCTTCCAGTATTTGATCCCATGCCTGTTTTCAGAGCCCATAGTAAAGAGCTATGTCAATATTTGTCTCCATCCTTATAAATGGGAGAAGTGACTAGGAGCGGTGAAGGTGAGTTGGAACAGGTGTCAGCTGCGGAGAGGCGTGCATGCCTCATGCATGGAGGACCCCTGCAAAGGGGCAACACTTTAATTGCATGCAAGTATTTGTTAGGTAGATAGCTACCGGTAGTTACTTGTATCAGAAACATTGTTTTTGCAGCTTTTGATACAGAAAAAAAATAATGCATGCAGTTTTTTGGGGCAAATAAAATCATTAGCTTTTGGGTTCCAACCCTCAGCCTGGCCATTTCCTGCTTAGTGTTTTTCAAACTTTTTACATGGAGGAACCCTTTAAATAACTTTCAGGTCTTCATGGAACCCCTTCTAAAATTATTATATCCACAGCCCACCATATATTGTATTGTGTGGCGGTCAGTAGGAAGAATTCCTTTTACATTGCTGGCCATTGGGAAGAATGTCACCCTTACAGATAGCCAAAAAGATCATTGGTGTCACTTACACTGACCTGGGAGATGCAAACTGCTCATTGTGCAAGGAACTGCTAATAACCCCTGGAGGAACTGGAGGCTCCACGTCATTGCAAACTATGGGATTCCTTACAATGCTTTACAATTAGTGACCCCCCTCACATTCCAAATCCCCCGACATTTATAACCGTTATAACACTGTTATTTGTCCCTCCCCTTCAGGCACATTCCCTTGGCGTCACCTCTGATTCTGCCCAATCTTCAAGCCCCCATATTCAGAACATTTCCAGGTCCGGTCACTTTCCCCAGCGCAACATCTCCAATATCTGCCCCTACCTGTCCCCAGAGACCACCAAACTCCTTGTACACGCTCTTATCATGTCTTGCCTGGACTACAGTAACCTCCTCCTCTCTGGTATTCCACTAACCCGACTCCCTCCTCTACAATCTATTATGAATGCTGCAGCCAGACTCATCCATCCTTCCCTTCGCTTCTCTTCTGCTGATTCTCTTTGTAGGTCTCTCCATTGGCTTCCATTTCACCTGAGAATCAAATTCATCTCCTGTGCTTTGCCTTCAAATCCTTCCACAGTCCTTGTCCCATTTACTTTTCTGACCTGATAGCAAAATCCCCCCTTAGCCGCTCTCTCTGCTCCTCCAATGACCTACTAATGACTTCCTCACTCATAACCTCATCACACGCACGGCTCCAAGACTTCTCTAGAGGTGCCCCGACTCTCTGGAATGGTCTTCCCCGTCCTTTTCAGCTTGCTCCTACTTTCTGCTCATTTAGAGAAACCCTTAAAATCTATCTTTTCACACTTGCCTGCTTGTCTTCTTCTGTCTCCTAAAACCCTCACTACTTACTCACCAATCCAACCCCCCCCTATTGTGTGTTACTTCCCTCACCTCCTGGATTCCATGTCATTGTTTGTATCTGTCTGTCATTTGCAACCTCTATTTAATGTACAGTGCTGCATAATATGTTGGTGCTATAAACACACAGTTTATCAATAATAATAATATTAATAATAGGATAGTTCATATGGTTGGTTATCAGGTGGATGCAGAGTTCTTGCACCACCTGGCAGTCCTTTATCTATCACTACTCCATGCTTTCCTGGCCATCATTTCCACTTCTGCTCTTTTCCATTTGGAAGTTGAGTATCATGCTACATGTAACATCTGCATGGGATCAGTTCATGGGTGTAAAGTACCAATAACCATACCTTACCATCTGTCTGAACAAGCCCTAAATGGTAGGATCACCCAGTAAAGAAAAAAAAAATGGAAGCACCTGAAAACTACACAACAAATGTTGTGTCCACATCTAAAAACTCTTTATCTGTAATATATAACCTTCCATTTAATCACACTTTCTGGTCATTTTTTTCAATCTATTGCAATGAAATATTCCAAGCAGATTGCTGTAGTTTAGATGAACAATTACGGCTCCTTAGATAACCTGTGCCAGCTGCTGTGGAGTTGATGCGTTACCAGGCACCGTGACACATACAAGCACATTGTAGTATGATGCCACCTCCCCCTCCAAGAGGGCTTACATGATGAATTCTGCAACAGAGATATTCTTGTTATTCTGTCCTGATTACCAGCTTGAGTTGTCCTCAATGACATTCACTTATAGTAAACTTGTGCCAAATGCAAAAAAAGAAAAAGAAAAGATTAACACCATATTGTGCCATATTGGACCTCAAAGTTCTCTTCTTGGCTCTTTTTTGGTTACATAGGTACAAAAGAATACCTGCCGGAAATCCAGAGCTGTCATCCTGCATTAATCAGCCTTAATAGAAGCAAATATTTTGTTTTTAGTTACAATGTTTCTGTTATTTATTTAGTGTTATGTATTACTTTGTTATTCTTATATATATATATATATATATATATATATACACACAAAAGAATAACAAAGTAATACATAACACAAAATCATAACACACATAACACACATCAGATGATTCTTGTCTGAATTTCGCTTCAGGGCTAGTATCGGACGAGAATCTGACGTGTGTACAACGTTCGCCCAGCGTTGTTTATGGATCCATCGTTGAACGACTGCAATACAAGCTAAGGTGAGAGAGCACAGCGGGGTGCGGCTCGTTCGTTCTGCCCCTTCCCTCTCCATAGAACGGAATGCCGCTGCATGTAAAAATTTTAACGGGTGTACAAAGCCTTAGGCTGCAAACACACCTGTAATAATTGTCGTTGGAAAGGATCCTTCATAATCCTTTCCAACGACCTAGGACTGCACGATGCATGAACGAGCTCTGTACATACAGCACTATTCTGCTCTATGGGGAGGGGAAGGAGAGAACGATGCAGCGGCACCCCGCTGCGCACGCTCCCCCTTCACTTACATTATGATCGTTCGTCGTTCAACGTCCGTGGATCCGCCAGGACGGTTGTTCAGACGATGGATGATGGGTGCTGTACACACACCAGATTCTCATCCGATTTCGTCCCTGAGCCAATGATCAGACAAGGACCATTGCAAGTGTGTACCCAGCCTTAGTCTTTGTGTAACCAATGTTCTGGGGGGGATGAAGCTTGCACCACCTGGCAGTCCTTTATCTATCACTACTCCATGCTTTCCTGGCCATCATTTCCACTTCTGCTCTTTTCCATTTGGAAGTTGAGTATCATGCTACATGTAACATCTGCATGGGATCAGTTCATGGGTGTAAAGTACCAATAACCATACCTTACCATCTGTCTGAACAAGCCCTAAATGGTAGGATCACCCAGTAAAGAAAAAAAAAATGGAAGCACCTGAAAACTACACAACAAATGTTGTGTCCACATCTAAAAACTCTTTATCTGTAATATATAACCTTCCATTTAATCACACTTTCTGGTCATTTTTTTCAATCTATTGCAATGAAATATTCCAAGCAGATTGCTGTAGTTTAGATGAACAATTACGGCTCCTTAGATAACCTGTGCCAGCTGCTGTGGAGTTGATGCGTTACCAGGCACCGTGACACATACAAGCACATTGTAGTATGATGCCACCTCCCCCTCCAAGAGGGCTTACATGATGAATTCTGCAACAGAGATATTCTTGTTATTCTGTCCTGATTACCAGCTTGAGTTGTCCTCAATGACATTCACTTATAGTAAACTTGTGCCAAATGCAAAAAAAGAAAAAGAAAAGGTTAACACCATATTGTGCCATATTGGACCTCAAAGTTCTCTTCTTGGCTCTTTTTTGGTTACATAGGTACAAAAGAATACCTGCCGGAAATCCAGAGCTGTCATCCTGCATTAATCAGCCTTAATAGAAGCAAATATTTTGTTTTTAGTTACAATGTTTCTGTTATTTATTTAGTGTTATGTATTACTTTGTTATTCTTATATATATATATATATATATATATATATACACACAAAAGAATAACAAAGTAATACATAACACAAAATCATAACACACATAACACACATCAGATGATTCTTGTCTGAATTTCGCTTCAGGGCTAGTATCGGACGAGAATCTGACGTGTGTACAACGTTCGCCCAGCGTTGTTTATGGATCCATCGTTGAACGACTGCAATACAAGCTAAGGTGAGAGAGCACAGCGGGGTGCGGCTCGTTCGTTCTGCCCCTTCCCTCTCCATAGAACGGAATGCCGCTGCATGTAAAAATTTTAACGGGTGTACAAAGCCTTAGGCTGCAAACACACCTGTAATAATTGTCGTTGGAAAGGATCCTTCATAATCCTTTCCAACGACCTAGGACTGCACGATGCATGAACGAGCTCTGTACATACAGCACTATTCTGCTCTATGGGGAGGGGAAGGAGAGAACGATGCAGCGGCACCCCGCTGCGCACGCTCCCCCTTCACTTACATTATGATCGTTCGTCGTTCAACGCCCGTGGATCCGCCAGGACGGTTGTTCAGACGATGGATGATGGGTGCTGTACACACACCAGATTCTCATCCGATTTCGTCCCTGAGCCAATGATCAGACAAGGACCATTGCAAGTGTGTACCCAGCCTTAGTCTTTGTGTAACCAATGTTCTGGGGGGGATGAAGGGTACTTCTAAGCCAGAGCTTGACTTTTGCAATGATGGAACTTTTAGACATGGGGGAAGTGGGCCCAGGAAGTTTTCCTATTATGGGGCTAAGAAATTTCTGATGGCTCCCCCGGCGGGGAGGAAATAGTTTGACTTCTGTCTACCTATATAATAAGATTTTAGTGGGTGATTGATCGTCCTTTTGTTAACTTCTTCCTTCCCTTTTGCTCTTTCTAGCTGCTTTTTCTTTCCTTTTTTATACTATTGAGATATATATATATATATATATATATATATATATACACAGTATATATATATGCAATTCTTAATTTTTGCTTTAAAATGGAAAAATAAAACTAGAGCTATTTTTACTAACTTTCCCATACATTGTACTAGTAAGTAAAGTATGTAACCTTAGGATGGTTATATATGGGACAGTAAAATTAGGACTTTTTCAAAAGAAGACTGCAAAGGTATCATCACCTGTAGTTTTCAGACTGAAACAAAAATGTAACTTATCATGTTATGGAAAATGTGTCTCAGCTTTACTATGGTCACATGAGCAATATGTCAAATCCACATTGGTTTAACCTTGCACAGTAAGACACGCTTTAAGACACACCCACTTAAGATAATACACACCTATTAAGGATTAGACACACCCACTTAAGATAATACACACCCATTAAGGATTAGACACACCCACTTAAGAAAAGGCTTTCCCACTTTCAGTAGGATTCAATACAAAGTATACAATCCCCCCTCCCCATTTATGGCAAACATTGGAAACCTGATGCAACAAGACCAGATGCAAAAAAACACAAATTTTGCTCCACTGACACCGGATACAACATCTCTTTTTAATGTTGCTACAAGCAATTTTGTTAAATATATAATTTAAGCACTTTTGAAAATATATAACAAAAAAAAAAAAAATAAATAAATATAACAGATAGAATATATTCTTACTATCACATGGCACATTTCAGATAAAAATGTAACCTTGGCTGACAGAACCTGGAAGCCATTTTGTGTCCTGAGCATATATAAAGTCCCACCTCCGATCAAGTGAAAACTCCACCCAGATCTTCTAAGCCCCACCCATGCTGAACCCACCTCAGTGTCTGCAGGTCAGGATCATGTTCTAAAATTTGTATGTTGAGATGCTGTGAGTTTTATAGGAACTTTTCATCTGAAATTTCAGCTTTACCAAAGATTCACCCATAATGCCTAATACATTCACCAACAAATGGTTCACCTAATGCAAATTACTCAGCATTATTTTTCACATTCACCCCTCCTGGTATCTGGATTTGACTTTGCCTTTGTGTTGGCAGCGATGGCCACAAAATATTCCAGAATTACAAAGCAATTTTAGATTTGACCGGTTACATTCAATACTCTAAATGGGCACAATTTTTCTAAAGACTATGGAAGCAGGGAGGACCACACAGACAAGAAGGTGAGGGATCATTCAGAATGTGAATCTCATTGGCAGTAGAACATTGAACCTTGCAGTTATTATTAAAATGAATAAAATACTGTTTAATCAAGAATATTTCATATTTACTACTAGCCACCACTAGGTGGTGTTCTATCTCAGAATTCCATAGAGACCTGTTGCAGAATTGGCTTTTGGAAATCCTCTTATGTGTTTCAATTTAAATATAATAAATGCGCCCTATTTATGTACAAAATAAAGAATTGCAGGTTATATATAAACCTTAAAAAAACATTTTGATTTGCCTATTTTTTTAAATCAATTTTTAAACCCAAAGATATTGATTTAGAAAAAGTAAAAATAGTCCTAAAGCCTCATATTTCCCATCCTATGGCACACATGTGTATTTGGTGTACCTGCAGCATTGTCTCGGAAGCTGCAGGAAGTCAGCTCCTGGTGAGCTGGAGCAAAGCTGCGTGTGGGAGGTGGCACATAGGGCATCAGCATTGGAGTGTCAGGTTGGGAACCAAGGGTGGCTACGGCAGGATTCCATAGGAGAGATTGGTAAAAGCTGGGGTAAGCAGCACATTTTTTAAATTAAAGTTTTAGGATTTATTTACACTTTAATGTTTCATAATTACCAACCAGCAGTCAGTCTGAAAATCAGCTGATTGCCTAAATACAAAATGCAGCTGACATCACCAATCCAGGCCAAGAAAAGCTCACAAGTGACTCCTCATAGGCGGGACTTTCTGGTCAGTATTAGTCATGCCTTTATTCTGCTGTGCCGCTCTGATAAAAAGCACAGCATAAAAAGTAAACATTGTAATGTTTTACATTTATTTATTTTTTTTACAGAATACTCAAATATATAATTTTTTACATGATATTTAAAAAAATGTTTTATTATTGATCCAATAGTAGTTTTGACCAGTTTTATTATTTTTTTATTTTTAAAAATAATTTTCTATATTCATTTTTACCCTTATTTTAGAAAATGTAATATCAGTGCATTCATAACACTGGGTTTGCAAAGTATGTTAGCGTTTTTCTAATTCCTATTTTTACCCCTTGTAGGAGTGCAGTCTCCCTCCTTACACAATTACACAATGGGTGATTAATACATTCATTAATTACACATTGTTATAGCACAACAGATTCTTCTGGGTATTCAGAGAGCTCCTACTCTTGCATGCCCCCTGCTGTCTGCAAGTAGTAAAGATGAAATATTCATAATTATTTGTTATATAAGCAATCAGTGTAGGTAAGGTAGGTAGGTGGGTAAGATATAGAACCCATGTCAGACTTAAAGTGAAGGAAATTATGAAAATGTCTTACAAATAGGGTCATTGCAAAAAAAAAAAAAAAACTCAAAACGCTAATCCCATTCTCTCCATACTTAAGAAACTGTTTTGGTTGGAGATTCTCCTTAAGGCTCCTTTCATGTGCAGTAAGCTACTCCTAGGCACATTGCAAAATGCTGCTATGTGCTCAGAAGCAGCAAACTGCACCCCAGAAACAATACCACAATTATGTAAATGTGTGCCCAAAATAGTTCCCAACTGCCCATTAGGTTGAATGGGAGAGTGCAAAACAACGTTGAGGTCAATTGCAAATCTGAAATGGGCTTAAGTGCCCTCCATACCCCCTCCACATCCCAATTGCCTTTGGCATATCACCAGTTCCTAGACACAATTTTAATAAACATGGCTACAGCAGACAAAATGGCCCCAGACCTGCGTACAGACAAAGGCACACAATAAGTGACTTATTTCCGATGTGCAAGATAGAGCTTTATCCTTGGAACATGGAAACAGTGTTTTGTGGTCTACATTACAGATAGAAAAAAAATATTTTCGATTATATCCACAAACCACACGATGTAGTGAAATATAGGCAAATGTGCACTGGGCAGTTGTTTTATAACATTGGATCCAAACATCTCTCAAAATCATCCCCCAGCAGCAGTAAAGAAGCTCAAAGCATTGTAGGTGGGTCCACTCTTGAGTTTCCTATATTGGACGGCCATCCACACAACAGTAAAAGACTTTTGGATTTGTTACCATTACACTTTTTTGTTTCATTGAGTGTCCAGAAAGAGAAGACTATTGAAAAAAATATAATATAGTTTTGAATTAATTTTTGTACATTTGAGGGTTTTTTTTTTACAGACAGTTGCATTTTTGTAGGTAAAGAGCATATACGTGTATATTGGTTTGCTTGACTTATTGGATAGGCAATACTTCTTTGAAGGTTTTTAGGTTTTGACCAAGTGATATGTAGAATCCTCTGTCCATCTTTTGTAAAGCTTTCTTCATTTATATATTTATTTCTCTGTATGGGTTAGAATCTTTTCACATTTGGTATTGCTGGCTGATCTTGGGATATGGTTGGGTTGCCCATGCCAATTACAGCTGGTATTAGGAGTACGATTCAATACCAAAAGGTTCTTCCTATAAGGTACAAGCTGGGCCAACTCACGTGACCTTAAAGTGCAATGTGAATTTGCAAAAAAGTGCACTTTAGCATCTTTTAAGAGAAAGGTTTTTTAAATAGTTTAAATTCAGACCCTCAGTGCATTCTTGTCCTCAGTAATTACATATTGCTAAGAAGTTAGGGTTGCCAATTTGTAATCTGGAGTGTTTGTATGGATATGGATGGTGAATGGAATAGAAAGTTTTGGAAGAGTGGTGAAGACAGCAAGCACATAAAAGGCAATAAAAAAAGAAAAAATCTGAACTTCTTTGTCAAACATTTACAAATTTTCCCCAAGGATTGACATAGCACGATGTAGAATGTAACGGCAGTTGAAGATGCCACATAATAAAGTGCCTTCATAGGCCAAAACTGCACATTACAATTTTAGCTTCTTGACATTAATATAGTTTCATATCAGCATAAGACATTGTCTTAGTGAGGAAACACTGCTTGAATAAAGAATTCTTCCTAATAATGACTTTCTTTTTGAATTGGAGATAGTAGTAGAAGTTCATTAATTAGAATACTAGTCTGCTTGAACCCAGAAACCATTTCAGATGGTTCAAGAGGAACCAAGAGAGCTTGGAATGTCTCCATTCTTTTACGGCAGGATAAGTTAAAGAAGTAGTCTGGCAGTGACTTGTTACAGAGGCCTTGGGTTGCAGATGTCCCAATTGACTGGAAACATTCAGAGCACAGAAATCATTAAAGTCTTAGGAATGGTTTATGATGATAACAGGAGCTGAAAGACCACTTGAGGTCCATACAGAAGCAACTTTCAGAAGACCTTTAGCAAAGTGTGTTGGTTCACCTTCCCCATTTCTCCTTGCTACTAATGACATAACCAGTTTAGAAGGACGAAGGTGGAAATATTTGTGCGGCTATATTTCCTGCTGTGCTGACTTAAATGCTAGTCTGAAGATCTCCATTAAGCAACGTACGTTGTGTCTCTGTGGTTTCGTTCAGCCTAGACTTGTCTTGTTTGCTGTCACTTCTGTCAGCCTCATCCATGCCGCTGACCTTCGACAAACATAGAACATTCTGAAAGCTCTTTTTAAAGTTGTCAGAAAGAAAGGCATACAAGATGGGGTTGGCACAGCTGTTGGCATAACTCAGAACCACCACAAAGTCCCACATGGCCTTGAGGCCTGGAGTTGGCACAATCAAGAGAGACACGGAGGAGACGTTAAAGATATAGAACGGGAGCCAGCAAAAGATGAAAACTGCAACCACAATGGACACCATCCTGGTGACTTTTTTCTCTGACCGTTTTCTCTTGGAAGAACCCACTCTTATTCCTGATGACTTCACTTTTATTATAATAAAGAGATAGCAGAGGCAGATAATACTTAGTGGAACCAGGAATCCTAGAATAAAGGCATAAATTATAAAACCAGTGTACCATGTCCCGGAGTTTCCAGGCCAGATTATGGTGCAGCTACCTCTCCCGTGATATAACTGAACACCAGCGTAATTCATAATTGGCATGATCACCAAGAGTGAAATGGTCCACACTGCAGCATTGACCATTTTGGCAGTCCTTGGTCTTCTCCATTTGGCAGACTTGATGGGATGAACCACTGCCAGGTATCGGTCAATACTCATGACGGTAAGGCAAAAGATGCTGGTGAACTGGTTGATACCGTCCACCGTCATGACAATCCGGCAGATGACTTTGCCAAATGGCCAATGGACCAAGGCCACCTGCATGGCTAAAAATGGCAAGCCAAGCATGAAAAGTTCATCAGCAATAGCCAAATTAAGAATATAGATATTGGTGATTGTCTTCATCTTGGCGTAACGAAGTATGACATAGATGACCAACGTATTTCCACAGAGCCCCACAATACACACCACAAAATAAATGAAGGTAAGGATGGCATTGCTAGTCATGTCATAGTATTGTGAGGTCATGTTCGTGGACATATTCGTTGTTGTCTCCATGATGTCACCCTGTGACACTGGAGAAAAGTACAGCTCCGTGATGTTCGGTAAGTCTGAGTAATCCCTATCCATCTTGTTGTTGTAAAGTGATGACCAATAAACAATATTTTAAACAATATTCATTGTCTTCACAACTATCTTCACAACTTGGTTGGGTACTCCACTAAAAAAAAAACACAAAGAAAGATTGTTAGAAAGCAATTTCAATCATTGTATATTATTTTGGGTTGCAAATATTCTTCTCTGTATTACATCTACTGTGTTCCTAACCTGGAATTTGAAGCTGATGTGAAAACATTTTTTTTTTGTTTTGGATGTATTGGAAGATTAGTGTGAATGCTTTTTGTGTACCTGTTGGGAAGACTGAGCAACTTTCCCTTCATTTTTTTTTGCTTACCATGATCACCAAGATAGAACATGAAAGGTGAGGAACAAATCATCCATTAGGGGCAACTTTTCTCTTTACCTTTTTTGTGTGCAGAGTATTCTTGTTGCATCATTAGGACAGGAAGTGTCTCTTTCCTTCTCCAAAAAAAGTTTTGGCTATACAAAGACTTAATATAATTTCACACAAAAAATTAGAATTCTTGAGTTGGTAAAGATTGGAGCTCCAAGGAGTAAGCAAGAGGTAGGCTCCGAGGAGCTCCAAATTAAATTCCAGATATAAAGCAATTGGAGTATGAAATGGTTTGAACTCCTAAAATCATTTTTCCACTGTCTGGTTATATTTTCCCATTTCTGACTATGTCCAGGTTACTTACATACCCATGGGTCCCCTGTATAGGGTACCAGGAATCCAACTTAAATGTAGAATAGAAGGGAGCTCCAGAGGCAGTTGGAACTAAATAATTCTGAGTGGGATTTTAATGATAAATTTGAGTCAAAGTCAGAATCACTATTTTTTCAAAAGGTTTTAATGGCCTAGTATTGAACAATTAGCAATTGGAATGAAGAGCTGAACAATGACAGGAGTTTAGATTGGTGGAGCTCCTGTCATTGTGTTCGGGTAATCCAGCAAGGCCAAGCTGGGAACACCTATCCCTGGCGTCCCCATCTACTAGAACTGACTCCAAATGTAAAAGAGCTCAGAAGACAAGAAATCGGGGTTGGAATTGACTCCGATTGGATTTTACCAAACACCTCCAGTGAGCTTTAACAACAAGGTAATTAGTATAGTTCAAGGTATTTTATAATTATTCACAATAAGATTTTCCAGTTGGGACACACTTCTTGGCATTCTTTATGGTAATACCACTGATGTATTGCTGCTGAGTCCATGAAAGTTTCTTTTATGAACTATGCTACGCATATATTATTTGGCACGTCAAAGCATTAGGGCAACACAGCCCATGCATGTGCATTGAGAGACTCCACAACACATTGTAACACAATACCAAGCTGTATGTTCTATCCTGGTGTGTTGACAGAATGCATGCTAACATATGTATGCTTTATTGTAATGCACCAGGATGAACAGGTCTGAATGGGTCCTAAGCCCTTAGGACAGGGCCATTTGGTACCCAAAATGCATTGCATGTTTTATGTCATATCAACATAGATTATCAAAAGTTGTAGTTGGTGTTTTGTTTTACATTCCAGCTATAATTCTACAGTTGTCACTGGAACAAGTATCCTAATGAAATTTCCACTTACTTAAGTTTGGATTTTTTATCACTTTCTTTCTCTGCAAAAAAACTGAATCTTCCCAGTGGAAGAATGGAAAAAGTAAAAATCTAAAAATGTTCCAATGCAACAGATAAGACAAACTTAATTTTAAGAAGTTGTTAAACCCCCCCCCCCTAAAAGAAGCTTTTATGGTTTATTTTACATTATCCATGGAAATTTCCACTGATGAAGATATTTATGATAACATTTTGTTGTCAAGGAAAAATATTTTTAGATGGCTTCTGAGCTAGTAATCTTGTTGAAGAGCAGAGAAGTCAATATAATTAGAAAAGTAAAGAAGAATATAATAGATATAAAAAAACCTTTATTGCAGTTGTGTCTTTTAAATCTGCCCTCCAGCCTCCCCCTCATTAAATCTGCCCTCCAGCCTCCCCTTCATTAAATCTGCCCTCCTGACTCCCCTTCAATAAATCTGCCCTCCAGCCTCGCCTTTATTGAATCTGCCCTCCAGCCTCCCCTTCATTGAATCTGCCCTCCAGCCTCCCCTTCATTGAATCTGCCCTCCAGCCTCCCCTTCATTAAATCCGCCCTCAAGCCTCCTCTTCATTAAATCTGCCCTCCAGCCTCCCCTTCAATAAATCTGCCCTTCAGCCTCCCCTTCATTTTTTCTGCCCCCCAGCCTCCCCCTCATTAAATCTGCCCTCCAGCCTCCTCTTCATTGAAT
The DNA here is from genome assembly GCF_032062135.1 of Pyxicephalus adspersus. Classification (NCBI taxonomy): domain Eukaryota; kingdom Metazoa; phylum Chordata; class Amphibia; order Anura; family Pyxicephalidae; genus Pyxicephalus; species Pyxicephalus adspersus. Next base: position 7,521,552 of record NC_092860.1, on the reverse strand, counting down.
CTGCCCTTCCTTCCAGTCTTGCACAGTTGTACTGTCTCTCCTGGACTGAATTTGCTTTCTCTAATTTCACTGCACACTGTGAGTTTCTTAAAATGTACATTGGAAGCTGCAACAAGTCAGATAGAGCTCCTCCTTTCCCACCTCCTCCTGCCTCCTTTCCTGGCTGGATGACGTCCGGCATCATCATCCCCTCTCTCCATAGCCTGACTGTCCATGACCCCGCCCCTCTTATTCAGTATTTTTAATCATGGAAAGTCAGCATCACATGTGGGTGTTACCTATGCAAATGCAGCTGGTCTAGGATACCCATATCAACCAATCAAAGCATTTTTATATTTGCATAACTCCTCCCAAGAAGAGCCTTGCATTTGCACTAAATCTATTTTTAACTACTGCCAGTGCAGCTATCTGACTCTCCTCTTTATATTATCTTCCTATAATTCCCCATACAGCAGGCATTTGACTGAGACTACATTAACAAAGCACAATGCGGTCTTTTTATTGCCCTCCAATGATCCCTTACACAGCAGACTAAGCGTGGGAGGTTCTTTGCTGTCGGCCAATCATAAACAGGTATTACTATTATTATTATTATTATTATTATTAATAATAACATTAATATTAAACAGGATTTATATAGCGCCAACATATTACACAGCGCTGTACATTAAATAGGGATTGCAAATGACAGACAGATACAGACAGTGATACAGGAAGAGGAGAGGACCCTGCCCTGAAGAGCTTACCAATACCCCGGCCTTTTTTAGCCCCCATAGCCGTCCAGCCGGCCCCATTGCAGGAGCATGAAAGGAGAATTGTCTCGTTAGGACTTGGCGTTGTCACTTTGAAATGTACTAATATCGGTGAGCGAGTAATTTGCAGCACAGCCTGTAATGCACACTGCTAATGCATCTCTCCCCTGCTGATTGCTAGGAATTACACACAGCTCCATATAACTGCCAGAAGAGCCGAGTTATACGAGGACACCCACTAAAGGAGGAAGAGGTAATGAGAATGTGTAGGTTCCTAACATAAAGTAGGATTATTTATGGCGGGGTGTAAAATGTTTGGCGCAGCACTTTAGGAGATGCATACATTAATGCGCTTTGTGAAAACATGCAGATCAGAAGCAGTAAAAGCAAGGCGTGGTGTTAGCAAGGAATAAATACAATGTATTATTAAATCTCATGGAAGGAAAGGAGGGTGCATTGTAGCATGAGCCACTGAAGGCTATGACTTTGGTGATCATTCTTTGCGCTAAGTAGGGATGAGTGAGCCGCTTGTAGAATGTTTGTGAAATGCTTATTTCAGTGAATGTGGATTATTAAAGATAATTTTTAGGAATACATAATCCAGTTGGTGCGCTCATTGCTAAAATGAACACGTGGAGCTTGGCATATCCCGGTTGCACTGAATGAACTCCCACACGCCTGCGCAGAAATGACGTCATCCTGGCTTGGCCAATCGCGATTGCCAAAGACTGCAAGGATGAAGTGAAGAAGGAAGGACATGGCAGAGCCTGTGGCTGAGCAGGGACAGGTGATTTGCAAAGGGTTTAATTTTGCTTAAAGGTGTTTAATGCTGCTTTTGTGCCTGTGTGTAATGCGCAGTGCAGCTTGTGATACTATGCGCTGTACAGCCCCATTCATTTAAATTAGCCCTGCAGAAGAATAATTGCCAATGTGCCTTTGCTAATGTGTGTTGAAATGGGGAGCGGGTCTGTTTTTTGCTGCATTGATTGCACAATGGTAAAGAGGTCCTAATGCTACCTATGCATGTGATGACAATTGGTGTAATAATATCTATGCATTGCAGGAATGCATGTGTTAATGCATATGTTCAGGCCCGAGGAGAAGGGGGTAAAACCGGTACATCACTCTAGGGCCTATGAAGCTCAAGGGGGCCCATGAACTCCAACGTGTCCCATAATTTTTCTTATAGTTTGAACATTTATTTTTTTAATTCATTTCATTTTTATTGTATTGCGAGGAACTTTTGTGTACAAGATCACAAAGCATTGAGTGAGTGTGAAGCAAAAGAAGGCCATGACAATGACACAATACGTGAGTGGCACAATATGGTGCATTTAAGATTCCACAAAAGTGACTATAAACGAGTGTTCTCACGTGTTCATTGCTAGCTTCAAACTTTTTGCTCGGATTACTCCTCCTTGCTTTCCCGCCGAATCCCAGGAGGAAGAAGAAAACGGGACACGAGCCACGCTGATTCATCGTGGACTGCAATGATACTTTACAGGACAGCGAAGGAAGACATAATTCCACAGGTAAAGTTCCTTGTAAATTCTGTAATTGCAGCATAAAGGACCCACTGACATCGCGTGACTTTTTGTCTACGTTATCGGGAGATTTAGGACTATAAACGTCTTGACGGTTAGCGGACTTTATTATTACATTCATACCTATACATACTTATCTAAATGTATCAATGTAATCAATGATTGTTAAAAATAAATATTAATATACACACATACAGACATGTGTGTAAAATTTTGTATATGGGCCCACACATCTTCTTTGTACCGGGGCCCGGATTTTCTCTCGGCGGCCCTGCAACTATTACTGCAACTCTTTTTATTTTAAAGTATGTGCGCTGGTGAGTTGTAGTGCCATTCATTGTCAAAGGGAAACCATTGCATTAGCCACAACCACAACTCATGCAACACACTAATTGCCTTGTGCTACTGCAACGCATGTTATGTGCACATTTGTGTTGAGATGCCATTTATTGTCAATGAACAAATGCATTGCAGAGCACAATAACACAGTTTAATGTTTTGTAATTTGCTAAATCAGAATATATTAGTGAATATGGGATATTTTTACCCAGCATAGATATGGTGATAGCCCTTTATATTGGGCACAGCAGTTGTGCAGAGCTAGGAAATCAGTGATTATAATCCCTTATAATGGGCACAAGTGTACAGACCCACAAACGCAGTGCAGGGATAGTAGGAGCACCTCATACTGGGCACAGCAGATGAACAGACACATAAACTTGGAGCAGGGATGTCGGAAGCCCCTCATACTGGGTACAACAGGTGTGCATACTCACAGAGGTCTCCCTAATAGACAAGAAAAACAAAAGAGACTGTCAAAGGGTTTCACACTTCAGCATCCACCAAATGATAAAATATCGCCTGTTGCATGTTTACTGCCAGAGTCAGCTGTGCGGGATTACAATCTCACTACAACATGTTGCAAATTCTTGCTGCACGCTTTGCACTAGAAAGGTGTCAATTCTGTCTGATAAATCCTCTTCTTCATGTTAATCTTTGCTTTGTACCTATCATTTCTTTGTGGATTAAGAAGCAGCCTCATGAATAACGAGGAGCAATCTTTGCAAGTGCAATCTCTCGACAAGGAGTTTAATGAAGCAACATAAATTATCAGTGAACGTCTCTTGGTCCTGGAGGGAAAGCTCCGCTCGAGATGATTTAAGAAAAAAAAAATCAATTCCGAGCACAAACCTTTAGCTTCAAATCTATTTTGAAGATCAGTAAAAAGGGAAATCCTGATATTTAGGTTCGCATTCATGCATCTACTGTGGCATCTGACGAGACAATATATTCTAAGGGCCAGAGATAGATCAACTAGAAAAGGGCCCTGTGGGTGTGCAAGGGGCCCATCAACAACCCCTAATACAATGCCACCGTGCACCTGCCAGTCCTCTTCTTCATGGTAGATGGACTAGGAGGTTGGTATCTGGTGGACATATAGTATATAATGCAAATGGGGCTTCTCTGTACCTTATCAATGCCAATTAACGATATATGGTAAGGGTCGAGGCATCTAAAAGGCCCCATTCTTAATCAATCGGTGCTAAGGCCATTTATTGTGGTAGCTCATCTTGAAACACATTTTACCGTATGCTACCACAACACAAGCTTTAAGCTACTTCTTCTCAACCCAGGTTCCACAGGGACCCAGGGTTCCTCCAGGGTTTCCTCAAACCGTGGCTGATTGATCTCCAATTTGATGATGCCTGCATAGTTCTGGGGCCAACACCACTTGGAAGAGGCAAGTGCATGACTAATGAAAGCTGGCATTCTATCTATACAAGGGGAGCATACCGTCCACTGGCCACCAATGTGGGAGATTATTTTCTCCCCTGAACCCTCTGTAAATTGGTTTAGTATGGGTTCCCTGAGACCAGGAACATTTTAAAGGGTTCTGCGGGGGTAAAAAGGCTGGGAAAGGCTGAGTTAATCTCATATATCACTTAGCTTGCATAGACTAAAATGGGAGGTTGAATTAAAAGTCAAGGTCCCCTCCACATTTCTAGAACACCTACAAATGGTGTAAAATGAGCAGAAAACAAAATTATACTTCACCCCTATATTCCACATCACATCCCCGTCCTTCTGCGAAGATTCCTGTTGAATGAATACCTGATGAGAACTCCATTTATAAAAGCATCATCATTTTAGATGTATGCGGCTCTCAACTGACCGGCAATCTTCTTGATGGAGAAGATTGATGGATGGTCACATCATCCTCACCTTGGTAAGGATGGAACAAGGGGTATTTGGAACAAGTGGTAGAAGGCCCAGACTGTTTAAGTGGACCTTCTGGTTTAATTTTTGGAAATATATTTGGTGTTCGGCCCTTCTTATAGTGAAACCTTCTGGCAGGGGGTTACCTACTGTGGACTTTTATCAATCAATTATTTTCCCAACTCTGAGGCTTCCACAATGATATTTGACCACACAGCCTACAATCTGAACTTAGTGGTGTCCAACGTGGGCCTATTGGACAGCCATTGATATCCATGGGTCTCAGCTTTACAGTTAAAAGACCAAATTGTTGGGGGTTCTGAAGGACACAGATCTGTGGGGTGCAACATTGGTACATCGACCTAGCTCTTTAAAGCAGAACTTGCATTCATTTTTTTCACTTACCTTTAATTGCCTTCGATTAATTTAGTTACCGCACAGAGCCGTCCTAATTTTGTCTTGTTTCAAGGGCTTACAGTTATGTCCCATACCGCCATGTTTTTTCCTGGCTTCCTCATGACATTGCAGGTCTTGCATTGCCCATGCGTGCTGATCCCACTCTCTATGCATGGTTGAGATTGTGCACTAGTTCATTTTTTGGGAACGCTCTTGATGAAGCAGCGCCCAATCTTGGCCATGTGCAGAGTGAGAAGCCCTCAGCCTTTTGGGATATGTGACTTCTGTATCTCAGGAAGTTGTGGGAAATGACCCTAAGCTGATAATAAGTGCTACGTCCCTGCTCCAGAGTATACATAGCAGTATCAAATGGCAGAACAACATAGCCAGGAGGGATTTGAACAACTGCAGGACCTTGGATGCATGTGGGGTCAGGCTGCATACATGTGGGAGTAAATATCCGTTAACAGATGACCTCCCTAGCTCAAAGTGTCCAGCTCAGACTGGACAAGTAAATGGCGCAAATGTAGATTCTGCATGGTTAAGCCTGTACAATTCTAAGAATTTTTTTTATTTCTGCATGAGCACAGTCAAGACTGGTTCTCTTTATGTCAAACTAGCTTCAGTTTTCTTTCTCTGATCCAGATGTAGGCAATGACCAGCCAATATGATCCAATCCAGATCTGTCCAATGGGGTCTGCATATCAAGGCCAACCCCTGCCCATTCCTGCCCAGGCTTTCATCAGTCCGCCAACTGGAATAATTGTGTGCACGCTGCTGTCTGTTTATAGCTCTATCATTTCATTAGAGAAAGAGCAGCCTAACATTCCAAGTAGATCTCATCAGGCATAACAATTTGTCTTCCCTGGAAATCTATTTGTCAGGGTTGTCAATGAGAAGGAGGATGATGCGGAACAAATAAAGGGGACAAAGTTCCGCTTACCATCTATAGATGTAGACAGTGTGGTGCACTTATCTCAGACCCGCTCAGTACAGAACCAGCGTATGCCCAGCCTAAACATCAGATTATCATTACTGATAAGGCAGCCTGGGCCTTGTAGTTCCACAGGGGTCTTTAGAGAGGTTACATGAGTTCAGAAAGCATTACAAAGAGCCAATCACTTTATGTGATGACAGCAAGCATTCTGATAGGAAGAGAGAGCACAATGACAATGACCCATTGGTTGGAGGTGGATCCAGGATGATCTTCAGTTGGATCCGGAACTCTGCTGCTAGGAGTGTGTAGGTAGAATAATGCTGGCCATCAACTGAGGACTACTAGTGACAAAAAAAGGTACTGCAGGTAAAATCTCTAGGTTGAAGCTGATTATTGCTGCAAAAGCTGATTTGGTTATCTTTAAGTTTACCTGGAAAGCAATTTTTAAAACCTCATTGCTTGCAGCCAAATATTTATATTGATATATTTTTTAAGTATGTAGGGATTCCCTCTGTTGAAAGATTTAATCAGCACCCCTGAGGAAGATGGCTGTGGTAAATCAAATAAAGGTAAGGGCTACCTACAGTCACAAGATTATTTTTGTCTCATGTCTAATGCTAGGTATACACTATGCAATATTTTCAATAGAATGACCATTGGATTCTAATAAATATATCCAATAAGGGCCAAGACCTCAATTGATTGATTCTTCTAATTGGTCGAGCATGGGCACCAGCAGCAGGTAATCCAAAGGTGAATAGTTTGGTGGTGTCCTTCTTATTTTTGATCAGATTTCTGCTGAGATTTGTTTGATAGCAAGTGCTGCAAGGCGGTAAAGCAATCAATCATCCCTAACTGATTTCTGATCAGGTGAATATTGATCATTTTCTAGATCAAGCATACAAGCTAGCATAAACCACCTCCATGCTGCAGGAAGACCCCTGGGGAGCAAAGGGGCCATTGCAAGCGTAGAATATCTTTCCTGAGCTATAGAGACGGCTCCCTTTACCAAGGTGCAGCATTGTCAGCTTACGCCTCTTCCTTCTAGGACTTGAACACATGGAGAGGCCAAAGGTTGCTGTTTATAAATGCATCAGGTTATAATGGTGCGCAATAGCCATTGGATTTAGTATGAGCATCAAGAAGCTTCAATTCAAGCTAATTCATTATCGCATAAGTAAAGCACAATCAGAACCATACTAAGCAGGAAGCAACACATGTCTATGTAATGAACACATAGGGCTGCCTATTAAAACAACTTATGCACAAAAAATAAGGTTTATAAAATATTAAAATTCTCTAATTGGCCCATCTACAAAGCATTCATTGCAGCATAATCCCAATGTCATTAACAGAAATCCCACAACCCCCCCCCCATTCCTTATGTGATAACACACTTTACACAGTCCATTGTGGTAACATGTAGTAAGACTTATTTTACCATGCATTACCACATTGCATAGCCTCAGTATGTCTCCCTTACAAATTGCATCAAACTGCATTTTGTTCCAAGTTTTAAAGGCACAGCAATTAATGCAAGGTTTTTATGTGGGGTCCCTATGAGGATTCATTCCTCCACATATGAATGGATTTACAAAAACAGGAGCTGTGTCAAGCAACTCTTCCTCTTTCACAAATCGGGTCATAAATGCCCAGGTCTTAATCATTACCAGAATAGAACGCTTGTATTGCAAACATAGTGCAATGTATCTGGAAAGGAGCAAACTGAGAGTCTTTGCTTTGAGATTGGTTAAGCAGACCAGTGCTCCTGTGCATTGCAAAAAATCAGCATCTGGTGGTCAGTGATTTCTAAATGTGTCACATGGGTGCCAAAAGCATATTGGACACCCATGTACAGCAAAGGACCCTTCATTGGCTGGCATTACATTGGATTGTGTTAACAGATCTTTGTCATGAATTGTGGTTCCCATAGGACAAAATGACAGCTCCTCCTAATATTTTCATAAGTGGACCCTGTATATCTTTGGGTGGTAGTTAAAGTAGATTTAAACATTCCAATGCACTTTGTATTAATTTCTTTTCTGCACCGTTTTAATGTGGCTCAATTCCTTCAAACTTTTTGCTGCCCCATTCTGACTGCATACAATCCAGGGACAGTTGCATGGCATTTCTCATTGGACATTTTGCTAATGGTAACAGCAGACCATGCCGTGTAATGAGCTGAAACTTCAACTCCACTGTGACACCACAAAAGCACAAATACTAGACAGGCACAGAGCGTTGTCACCCTATAAGGCAAAGTGCCTAGAACTAGGAATAACAGGATCACCAGATATGTTTTTTAATGAAGGCAGAAGAATAAAAACTGATGTGAAATGGGGTTAACGTGAGATTTTAAAGTTTGGGTTCACATGGAAGTAAAATAAGTAAAAAAAAAGATGCCCCTGAAGTCTTGTCACCCATCATTGTGCACACCTCATGGGTCTGATTCACTAATGCAATTTAAGCTATTCACCTTTCAAGGGATAATTCACTAGCTTTTTGAATGTGATGAAAACTTGCAAAGAATATCCAATTGCACGCAAGGAAATCTACAAAAACGGATTTCCTTGCCATGATTGGATGGTTAAAGACAGAAGATCTTCATTTATTTACTAAGCTAAGGAGATCATTGACTTTGTTATGTGAACAGCCTAAGCTTTGGTAAACCAACCCCAATGTCTCCAACTTCTTCCAATGTGTAGAAGAATTTTTAACCTCACTGAATTCCATGACCCAAAATTCAACCCAGTTGTCCCTATGATTGGTGTCAATCTGAGTATCAAGTAACGATTCAAGTCACCGACTCGTCCATGGCCCCAAGACGTTTTCTTGCAACGGAATGAAGTTGGGCGTTAATAATGGGGTAGCTTAGGGACGCCCTTGCCAGTCACCATGAGCCCTTGCAAGCATCCGAAAGTGCCTGCAGCCAAGAAGCAATAATCCCCTTTACTCCACAGAAAAGTAGGAAGATTGTTCCATCAAGCATGCGTCAGAGCTGAATGTTGCAATTAACTATGCTGTGGATTTACGATTTTGAAATATGTCATCCGCCTTGTTGAGAAAATTTCACCTTAAGCATTTTTACTAAATCTTTTTTTTTAATGAGGAGCATCTGTTGACAAGTTGCTTTCTGCATCCCAAACATAATGCACTGGTCCCCCTGCTCTCATCCAACACATCCCCCGGCCATAATCTCCGACCTCCTCTACCCTAATTTAAGGTCTTCCAGGCAGCCTTTCACATCTAATGATTCCACAACACTGGCTGCCAGAAAAAAATTGTTACCCGTCATTAATTTGAATGATAAGATGACTTCAAGTTGCAATTTACTTGGAGCAAATAAGCTTTTCAAGGCAAAGTGCCCAGATTTATGCCATCCAGCAAGGATGGCGGTGCTTTTAATATTGAATTTTAAAATTCATATGTTTGCAAAGCCACCGAGACCACAAAAATTGAAATTTATGACCCAACATACACAATGCAGTTTTTGGCTTCCAGCACTTTTATTACCTACCTGCGTACTTACTATTTCCAAGTGACAAAAATAGTTAGGATGCAGAAAATGCTCCAAAATGGATATGTAACCACTTCATAAAATGTGCTGCAAAGCTGGAAATTTCTGTAGTTGGTATAACTGCCTTTAAAGATCTTTGTGGCAACAGATGAAAATTTTATCTAAATGCTGCATGCAGAAAATAAAACGCAGCAACTGCAATTAAATCCCCTATGCATTTTGTGCAATAATGAATGAGGGTGGTACCACTGAGATTTGGGAAATGGAAACAGGTGCACTTACCTGTGCAGAGGAGCTGAAGTTTTAGGAGAAGGTTTCTTTAGCTCTGGAAGTCAAAAAGTCCAACATTGCTAAGTTTTCCACCTGTAAGAAATCCACTCAGGGTGCAATGGAATCTGCAGCAGAGTGTCAGAGCATATTGGGAGAAAGTAGAGATGTGATGGAGAGCAGTCCTTGGCTGTGTTTGAACAGGGACTCCTCCTCAGCTGCACACCTCTGAGCTGTGTGTGCTCAGGCTGGAGCTTCTCTCCCATCTGAGCTTCTATGCTGCAGCCAGAGAGGAGTACAAGCTGAACTCCCCCAGCTCACATATAGGTGGCGCTCTTCCCCAGCTGGAGCCCTGCAAAGATGAAGACAGCATCACTCATTCTGTCTCTGTACTCATTCTTCTTCCTTTATCTCACCATCTGTTTCTTTTTTTATATACAAGATCATTTTTTTGTGCTATTCCTTCATTTTGTATTTTTCTTTTGTATTTCTTTCTTTCTTGCATTTTGCTCCCAATTCTTTATCTTCTCATTTCATTTCTCTCTCTCTCTTAAATTTATCTATCTACTCTCTCTCTTTCTCACTTCCCCCTCTTCTGCTTTCTATCTTTATCCTTTTCACTTTCTATGTCTCTTGATCTCTCCCCCTTCCCTATGTTCTCTCTGTCTCTCTGGGGTTGATGTAATAAAATAATTTAGGCAGTACACTTTGTCAAAGTGAAATATCTCCTTCCAAAAGCTAATTCACCTAGTTCACTTTGCAAAAAAATACCCAATCACGTGCAAGGAAATGAGTTTGATTTACAAAAGACATGACTGTTCCCATAGCAAAGTTAATTATTACTCAGCAAGGGATATTTCACTTAGCTTAGTAAATGAGATAAAGCTTGGCTGACTTCAACCATCCAATCCTGAAAAAATGTTTTTCACTGCTATATGAACAGCCTGTATTCCTTTTGTAAATCAATTAACATATCTCCTCTCCCTTGTTTTCTCCCTTTCTCTCCTTCTTTCTGTCTCATTGGGCCTGATTTATGAAAGCTCTTCAAGGCTGGAGGGAATACACGTTCAGCAGTGAAGCTGGGTGATCCAGAAATCAGGCCTATTATCTCTGCTATTGCTGTCATTCTTCTTCTCTTTCTCTCCCTATTTTTGTGTCTTTCACTTTCTCCTCTTTATTTCTATTTTAAATAGAAACTGTTTCTCTATTCTGTTTTTTTCTC
>NC_092860.1:7475328-7509943 GCF_032062135.1 Pyxicephalus adspersus | reverse complement strand
CTATTTTGTGTGCTCTTTTTTCTCTCCCCCCTCTATTTCCTTCCCTCCTTTTGTGTCTCTCTCCTTTCCACCTCTGTTACTCTCTCTCTCTTTTCTTGTTTCCCTCAATCTTTCTCTCCTTCTCTCTCTCTCCTCTAGCTTCCCCCCCATCTTTTTTTGATTTCTCTTTTTTTTCTAATTTTTTCTCTTTTCTCTCTCTCTGTCTCTCTCTCTCCATCTCTCTCTGTCTCTCACAGCTGTCAATCACCCCGCTTGTCAATGTGATGCCCTGTTGCTATTGTATACAAATATACAATACAAATGCATTGTGCAACTTCTTTATTTTTCCTTAGTTGTTGCTGCTAATAGATATCCGACTCCCCAAGGGCCGGGGCTGTGTTTACTCTTCTATGGATTTGATAGAAATATTTAATTAAAGAGAGACCCCGGCTTTGCTGCAAATTGTACAGAATCTTGCTTGAAGAGACCCAGAGGGTGTTTTCTGCAAATACAATATCACACAGAATAATACAGTTCCCCATCTGCAATTTTTGTGAAATCCCTGTATAAAAAATGGGGAACGGCTTTCCTGAATAGAGCAGAATGGATCCATTTACAGAACCAGGATCTGCAGTCTGCTACCCCGATCCAGCCATGTCCCCCAGCTACTACAGAGCCCAAAATACCTAAAATAAAACAAACAAGCTGAGCAAATCTAAACTCTAGAGTTCCCAAGGTGAGTTTAATGCTTACCATATGAATACCAATACTAAACCTGTTGCAGCACATTGTAAATTACCCCCTTAACGTTAACCTTTCGAGCGTTTGCCCCCTTTACATTTACAAATCCAGGAATTGCCCCCATTTCACTAACATTTAAGGAACTGCCCTCTTTACATTATTATTTTCTGGAATGTCTCCTTTACACTAACAACTAAAAGAATGACCCCCTTTTATTACTGATTAAAGGATTTGGCTCTTTACAATTCTGAAAATCCCTTTTTTGTATTACATTTAGAGGAATTATTGATTCTATATTACCTTTTACTGGAACTGCTGCCTTAAAAGTATTGCCCTCTTTACTATTTTACTGCCCTCTGGCTGCACATATTCACCCACTTTGGGCACTTTGTATCCAGGCGTATACTTTGGCAGTTACTCTGTTCATACTCATCTAAGGCACAAACAATTTTGCAACTCTTGGTTAACTCATTGCATATTTCCCATGATCCAAGAAGATTTCACTCTCCTTGCTCAGATTTAGTTTTATAGTATTTGTATATAGCTGGTATTTCAACAGCTTTTGAATTTATTCTGATGTTTCCCTACCACCTATGAAGGTGTCTTTCTCTATCGATATGACAATGTTCTCTACATACCCCTGAAGAAGCCAGTTGGCGAAATGCGTTGGGTTATGAGATATTCTATATACCCCCCTTAGGCAGAGGTATTTCCTTTGTATAGAAAGTGGTATTATATTCTATGTGTTGTATGGGAATGACCAATCCATAATTATATATCGCTTTGTGAATTGCAAATGTTAATCTACTGTGACTATATGTTCTTTTTGATTATGAATACATTTTGTAAACCCAGCTTTCTATCTTTTTCCCACTTCTTTATACTAGAAGACTACTCTAGGGTGGCACAATTGTATACGTTTAAAGGAAGAAATAGTAACTCTGCCTCTCTTTTATCACTCTTCCCTCTTTACATTAGCATTTAGTATGTTGCCCCATTTTAATATTCATTTAGTGGTTTCCCAACCAGGGTTCCTCCAGAGGTTTCTGGGGATTCCTTGAGCAATGAGCAGTTTGCAAAGTTGTAAGTGCCCCCAATGATCTTTTTGGCTATCTGTAAGGGTGACATTCTTCCCAATGGCCAGCAATGTAAGAGGAATTCTTCCCACTGACCACCACACTAATGTAATGTGAGCTGTGGGTATAGTAAATATAGAAGGGGTTCCATAAAAGACCTGAAAGTTATTTCAAAGGTTTCCTCATGTTATGAAGGTCAAGAAAGACTTACTTAGTGGAATTGCCCACTTTGCAATAACTTTTTTTTGTTTAATTTTTTCAAAAAAAGCATACAGAAAAAGTAGTAAACAGACATATATATTATAATCAGAACCTTCTCACAGTATACCCATATAATCAATCAACCTGTGGGTTTCTCCACAGTGAAAAAATAAGGCGTCCATGAGTGCATTATTGCCACATTCGCAATCTGGTACTAATACAATCCGGTAGATTGTCTCGCATTAATAGACTTCAGAGAACATACTTCATACGTAAACTTAGATCCACAAACAAATAGGGAGAAGGTCAGGGGTAACGAAAAAAAAAGAAAAAAAATTTAAAACCGTGTTTCTGGTCTCTGAAAAATTCAGAACCAGAAAGCACATTAACAATAGCGCTAATTATTCATATTTATTACCATATGTTTGACAAGGTCGACATAGACATATGACATAGGAAATTTTAGAACCAGGGTTCCCATATTTTAGCAAACTTATTGTCGGTGACCGAACTTGACAGTTTTTCATTAATGATATAGATAGCGTCTACTCTAAGTAAGACCTCGTGGTAAATAGGAAACTAGCTGTTGTTTCCAATACTTGGCTATGGTCTGTTTAGCCGCCAAAAGAATGTAGGAACATACTTTAAATTGAATATTTGTCAGGGTTGGTGGTGTGAAATGGAGTAATGCCATCCAAGGATCTCTAGTTATAGTCTTCCGGACCAATGTGCTCATCAATTTAAAAATCCTACACCAAAAACGGATTACCAAAGGGCATTGCCACCATACATGAGTTTCCGTACCCAGTTCCCCAAAGCCTCTAAAACACAATCCTGAATCATGTGAAGCAAAATGTTTTACTTTAGCCGGGACCATATACCATCGCATGGCAACCTTAAAGAATGATTCCATCATAGTGATATTTATTGAACAATTTGTCACCTTTGACCACATGTTGAACCATTCCACATCCGTTTCAGTACTTTTGAGGTCCTTTTCCCACTGTGCTGTATATGGATGTAAGTGAGGCCGTGTAATTTTGTTTAATTCCGAAGGATAGAAATTAATTTACCGTAGCTAGTAATGAAGTGCCAAGCAGATATGCTCTAACACCAATAGTTTGTTTGCTATAACTTTTTGTGGAATTGCCTCATTTATATTACCTTGTGGTTGAAATGACCCCTTTCATATTAGCATTGCTCTCTTTACATTGGTGTATTTGCCACTTTTAGTGGAAATGCATCCTTTACTTTGGCATTCACTACTCCTTACATTCTTGCTATTATTTTGGCTACTCAGCACATCAAATCAGTCCTGGGCAATGCAGGTCAGTGCAGTGCCATGTTGAATGCTACAGGAGGAAACTTTGCTGGCATGAGCAGGCTAGTTACATATTGCAACCTTTCAATCTCATGCCAGCAAATAGAACTTTTGGCTGCAGGAAGCAGCACAGACAAAGAAGGCAACAATAGAAATTTTTCCAACTGGACTTGCTGTAGTTCCTCCTTCTAGGGGCCGATCCAACTCCTGGGCCCCATAGCCACCTCTGTCTCTGCTATGGTATAGATTTCTCATTTTAAGTTGCTCTGTTTGAAGATGCACAGTGTACAGCCAATAATTAATGGAATACAATTCTCCCTATTGGGAAAATCATTCTGTGATTTCCTGGGCTCCAGGCCAATCGTCCACCTTACATGTTACAAATTTCTGTAAGTGGAAACGATTGTCGAAGCCAGCACTAAACTCTGATGCTTCCATGCAATAGGACAGTCCGTGAAACCATCACAGCTAAAGGTTCTGAGCAGCGAACCAAAGGAACAAAATCAAAGATGGATTCCCCACTCTTTGATCTGATACCCCCCTCTTATCTGTGATCTGAGAGCCGCATCGCCTCTACAAGGGGACAGTTATCCACATTGACACAAAGTGAATATGCTGGAAGTCTGTACGCAAAGCTTATTCAAATCTGATGGAGGAAAAAGAGATGTTCATAGATCAGGGCCAATTTGGGGGTGGGCAATTGTGCAGGGCTCCATATTTTAGAAGGGTGCAGGGTGCCTGAATAATGTGCATTTGGGGTCACCACTTCATATATATCCAGGGCTCCAGGGGAATAATTTAAAAAATCAATGGGAAAGGGCTGAGAGAACTGAACTTTAAACCTTACCAAATTTCAGTCTTATTCACACCAGTGCTTTGCTATAACACACACATTTACATCAGTAAGCACTATGTTATTGCAATGATGGCCAGGGTCATGTACAAGCAACAAGGGGTATTTCTATACTGTGCCGAAAACAAAAGACTTCTTCAATGCTGAACCTTTTGGACATGGTAGAATGGGGCCCAGGAAGTATACCTAGTAATTTATGATGGCAGCCCCATAAACAACAACAGACATCAGATACATTGGGTTTACTGGGTTCATTCACAACGGTACCCCCAAAGCACCTTACTGCTGCTATGTGCCCATTTCTGTGCCGAGTGGTGCATTAGATAACTCATTCAAATGAATAGGCTAACCCAGAGGTTGGCAAACTCCGGCCTTTAGGCCAGATACGGTAGTTAGAGCTGGTAATTTGTTCTGGCCTAACGCCCCCTGGCCGATTCAGCCTAATCCCGGCCGGCAACCCGCAGCAGAGCCAAAACAAACTACCAAAGCCGGAGCCACCGGAGCTTTGGAGCCGCATGCGTGGCTCCCTTCCCTATTTACCGTGGCCAGCATTAACACTTCCGCCGGGTAAAAAGGGAACATTCCCTCTTCTCTGTATACATTCTGGAGGAGAGGGATTTCCCTTCAGAGGGCGTTCCTTGTGGGGACGGAGCCGTTAGGGCGGGACTTCAGAGAGAGTCCGGCCTAGTGTGCTCCTTTCTACCCCTGAAATGGCCTAGTGGTCAAAAAAGTTTACTGACCTCTGGGCTAACCTAATGCACCACAAGCCAATGTGAATGGCAACTCCCCTCGTTTTGCTCTGCCGTAGTGCCAACTTCACCTTGTGGTTAATCGCATTCTTCAATTTTGAAACTGATATTTGAAACCGATCACAATTTGCCTTCATAGTGATACAAATCTCCACCCTGGGCTCAGGGAGGCTCCATGGGAGCTGCTGCATTTTTATATTAGTATCAAATTAGTATAAAAGTTTTCTTGGCTCATGAAAGTGTGTCACCCCAGAAACAGAGCACAGTGGCAGTCACAGAAAAAAACGAATCATTGATCCACTCCCCGTCCGTAAAGTAGAGCCATTTATCCATTCGATGAACCATGATAGACTCATGTAAAATTTATACCAGCCGAGGCATCACCCCTGAAGAAATAGCACCAAAAATAATAAATCCCTGGGGTCCCTGTAAACCCCTCTAGCTAAATTATTCACACATTGTATAATACCCTGAGAATAATCACCAATGTCACCAGAAATAATGTTTTTGTTTTACAGCCATCAAGATTTGGAAATATATCAAGCTGATGAACGAAGGACCAAATATTCAGAGCCGACTGTTATAAATCATTTATGTGTCTATAATGAAGTATTGCCCAGGGTGACACTTTTCTGCATGGCCCCAGTAGACAGAGCTTCATATTTTGCATTGGAATATGTCAAAGCATACAATGTATTATTCCAGAAAAGCTCCACGATTTGTTGTTTAAAAGCCATAATTGAATTTCATTCCAGTGATTCTGCCTAGGCTGGGGTGATATCCACAGTCCGCTGCAGGCAGAAGGAAGCATTTCCGCAATATCCTCTCCAACAATCACCAAAATAATATTGTAACTTTGTAGTCAGTGATTTAATACAAAGATACGATACATTTTTCTCACTTTATGAGTGTTTGCTATGCTGATCTTTGAGAGGAATAACTTCCCAGCGCAAGCAGCTAAAGAGGTCAGTGATGGCTTGTTACGAGGTTCAACACTGCATAATATTCTATGACTATGTAACAAAAATTAAAATATGGTGTTGAAATCAGGAAAAAAGGAAAGAGTTCAGGAGCAGGAGGGGGTAAGACATCGGATTCCACAAGCAATATTTAGGTTGAAAGATAAGAGATCCAAAGATCCCATGTGTAATGGAAGACTTGCATTTTCTCTTTAAGTAGGCATGTCAGTTTGTCATGATCCAATTTAGTTTGTTGTTAGTGAATTCCAATGTATACTAGAGGCTTTCCAATCGCAAGCTATTGTTATTCGTGCTGCCAAGAGAATATAAGTAATTAAGCGAGCAATTGGTTTTGGAAGAGTCCCATCAGGTTGTGCAAATAAGGATATACCTAACTGTTTAAGTAAGGTAATTTGGGTGACTGAATAGATTAGATTGGAAGTTCTGATCCAAAACCTTTTAGCTTTTGGGCAACTTAGTACCCATCTGACCACATTTTCTATAGCACAGGGGTGAAAGGTCTTTATTTAGCTTATGGAGTCTAATGGGTACCTTAGTGATATTGTATCAATAATTATGCGTACTTACATACTTGCAAACGCATTTTTTATCACACAAGTAGCGTCACTGTTAACATGCTTTCAATATCAGGTTGGAATTTTCAGAACTTGTGTACATTGAGGTACATTCATTTTACAGAGTGATTTTGTTTAATCATGAAACTCGGAGCACTTCGCAGTTACCCCGAGGAGGAAATAATTAGCGTGATAAAAGATTGCGCCATCGTGATGCAAGTGGAATTGCGGAATGAGAGATGGCAGCCCAGAGACCATAGGAAATGCATTTGTAATTACAGCAAAGGAATAAATGTATATACACTTGGCTTTTCATACGGCCTCTTACAAGATGTTTAATGGCAGGGTGATGGTAATAAAAGCACCCAGAAGATAAAAGGGGGGACGTTCATATAAGCGCAGTTATGCTATAGGCAGGCAACAAGCACAATCCGTGTGATGGAATATGTAAATATTCATACTGCAAGCAAGATTTTTGACCTTTATCAGTCAATGTTTGATATAGCTTTATATGAGATCTTTGTTTCAAATATAGAGGTTTATTATGATCTCAATTATACCTCTTCCTCCGATCAACAATTATCCAATGCCACATTTCTAATTGAAACTACAAAATAGAAAAACCAGACATTGGGACTTTGAAGGCAATAATAAGCACACAGAAAATAATTTGTCATTTTTAAAAACATTCACTTTGCTAAGGTTGCTAAAGCCAAACACTTAAATGCACAGCTTAAAACCATGTACTAGATATAAATGTTTTTTTTTTTTCTAAAAATATTTCAAAAGAAATCTCCATACACACATAAGGGTTCATGGTGAACCAAACACTATAGAGCCACCTCTATTAATCTAGACACCATCTAGAGTAGAGGGTGACACTCCACTTTATAGCATCTCCTTTACCTTGTCATGTGACCTAGAATCACATTACCACTAATGACTGGTAGGTGGCGGGAGAGAGCACCCAGCACCTCCAGCAGCATACTTCCCAAGTGTCTCTGATTTGGAGGGACTGTAACCCCTCATACATAGTTACATAGTAAGTTGGGTTTATAAAAGACATAAGGCAATCAAGTTCAACCACTAGGGAAATAAACATATCCCAGATATAAAACCCTATAGACATAGTTAATCCAGAGGAAGGCAAATCAAACACCCACTACACTTTTCTCCAACAGGGGAAAAAACTTCCTTCCTGATCCCATAAGGCAATCAGATGTTCCCACAATCAGCAGTCTCTGTTATCTTTATTATAAAGCCTTAATACCCAGTTATATTCTGTGCTTCTAGAAATCATCCGGCTTTTTCTCAAAGCAATCTATAGTAGTTGCTGAAACGACTTCCTGAGGGAGCCGATTCCACATTTTCACAGACCTTACAGTGAAGAATCCCTTCCTTATCCGGAGCTTAAACTTCTTTTCCTCCAGACAAAATGTGTGCCCTCCAACTCCCCAATACCGCCCAACTGTTTCTAACTTGGAGGACCTGTTCCTCTTCTCTACACCTCCCAACTGCCCCTGATTTGGAGTTGCATTCATTCCATGCAACTGTCCCTGGTTAACAGGGACTATCCCTCCCAACTGTGCATGATTTGGAAGGACTGTCTCTTTGTAACTCCCAATTGTGCCTGATATAAAGGGGTTGTCTGTTTTCATAACTCCCAACGGTCTCTGATTTGGAGGGACTATTCCTCTTCATACCTTCCCAAAGTTTTTGGTTTGTAGGGACTATTCCTTCTTTATATGTCCCACTTGTTCCTTGTTTGAAGGGACTATCGCTTTTCATACCTGCCAACTCTCCCTTTTTAACAGAGAGTGTTCCTCTTCATGGCTTACAACCATGCATGATATAGAATGACTGTCCCCCTTTATACCCCCCTATTGTCCCTGATATGGAGGTACTGTTCCTCTTCATACCTCCCCCTGCTCCGGATTTTTAGAGACTATCTCTCTTTATGCCTCCCATCTCTCGCTGATTTGGAGGGACTGACCCGGTTTATTACTCCCCAACTGTTTTTGATTTAAGGGGACTGTCCGTCTTCAAATCTTCCATCTGTTCCCTAATTGGAGTGACTGTGCTTCTTCATACAACCCAACTGCACCTGATATAGAGGGATTGTCCTTCTTCATACCTCCCAACTGTTCCTGAGATTTTACCACACTTCCTGTCTGGTCACAAACACAGGAAGTGATGAGTATCTGTCTAATAGGATCACAGACAGTAACAAAATGACATTTGCCTGGAGCCCAGCTGTAAAGGTGCTGAAATCTCCTCGCTGGGAGCAGCCATAGTCACATTGAGACCCAACTGACTGAGATTGAGCTGCAGCACAGTGTCCCTGTACTTTATCCCCCTACCGAGATAATCCCCTGCACTGCAGATGTTAAATCATATCTAACTCGCAGGATTTTTTGCAGCCGAGCTGTTCTGCCTAGATTTATGCCTGTTCTCATTTCCCTTTATATTGGAGATTGCACACATTCACCACCGGCCAGATTCCTGCATACCTTCCGGCTACATACACAAGTTAGGCTGGGGCGGGGGGGAAACCAATACCTATCTGCAACAGAGTGATTTTGGTTCAAAATTGCTGATTTTGGCATTTGCAACATTTTTTTAAGTGACAACCCTCAATTTGACACAACAATGAGCTTTCCAATATCACCCTCTGGGTCAGTACAAATAGTACATGTTGAGCTGGTGGTTCTGAGTGAAGATTCTCAGATCAGCAGGAAATGTAATCCACATCAAATTATTTTGCACCATATTCTTTTCCTTGTCCCTGTCATTTATTTCATAATTCATTGTTTTCAATTTACAAACCTCTTTTTCGCATGCACAGCACATATATGAAGAAAAGGCGTGTCACAATCAGAGATCGTCATTGAGATGCAGAAAATGGGACTTTTGTAAATTGAAGTGACTTGAAACTGAGCTAATCAAACTCTGCAACTTGTCCGGTTTGATTGGTTTAGTTTGAAGAATGTGCGATTTGCATTTAATGCAAAAACGTTGATTTTGCTGCATCTCATTGACCATCTCTGGTCACATTAAAGCTTGTCCATAACCAATGGCAATGCCTACTGTGCCAACAGGTTCACAGTTTCGGAGTATGATTAAGGCTACAGAGATGCTTCAGTAATGTAAATGGTGTCTGACACAGATCAGTACCCTTATGACTTGTTACAAAGTTACAATACAATACAGATCACTGGGGGAAAGAAAACTGCCTGCAGAAGACCGGTGACATCATCCCAGCCTAGGTTAAATGACTGGACTGGAGGTCACAAATACATACTTAAGTTTAACCATACATACTTAAGTACAAACCTGAAAATGCCATCATAAACTGAACCTTTGTTTGCACTTGGGTCACACCACTAGATGGCACTGTGTCTTCTCTTGCTGAGAAGTTATTAGAAGTTTGTTACACACCTTACATAATGGCACAGTGCCATCTACTGGTGGCCAACAATAACGCACAAAAGATCTTTAAATAGAAAGTGACCCATCATAGCCAATTCAAAAGTTCAAAATACTCTAACATATACAAAGGGAAAAAATAAACAGATGGTAATTTTATTTTTTCCCCTTTAAATAAATGTTTTAGGAATAACACCTAGTGGATGAAATAATTCACATTATTTTTTTGGCATATTTTTATTACTGTTTTGAATATTACTAATGATGGATGCATTTTGTACTCTAGGGTTATACTCGAGTCAATGTGGTTTTCCTATCATTTTAATTAAAAGTAGGTTCCCCGATTTGTATCCGAGTAGGTGATTTTGGTGTTGTTAACAATTTATCTATGCAGAATTGTGCTGGAAGAAATAAAAAAAAGTAGTTCTTTTCTGCATCTGGCCAAAACTGAAACCCCGAGGACATTTTGTGAAAAGGCAGCCAAGCCACCGTAGCCTGGTGGTCATATATCAGCCGCTGCTGCTAGGCGGGCCATGAATAATTTGTAAGTCACGATTCCTGTTCGCCGTCTCTTTTAACGCAATGTGGCAATCTGCTGGGAGCCGTTCCTCCATGTTACATGTTGGCCTGTAATCTATGTGCTGTTATTTCAGCCTTTTCTGTATCAGAGATTTAACGCGCCCCGACTGCATGTTAATCAATTGATGGATTAGTCATTGAGCCGATGTCAGGCCCAGCGAGCGCTGGGAAGATGAAACAGAAGGAAATGAGCTTGAGAGGGAAGTATAGAGCACTGGCGGATAATACGCTGGCTGATCGTCGGCGAGCATCGGAGGAGTCAAGTGGGGTCACGCCAAAAGCTGAGGGCCTGGCGGTTGAAGAATGGTTAATTTAGGCTGCGGAGGGTCTCGCACATTTAGCATCTCTAACATGTTTGCTATGCATTTTTAATTTTCAGAAATGAATTCCATTCGTTTCTCTCTTTTTTCATGCTGCACAATTTACTTGCTGCCGTATACAAGCTGGTTAAACCAATATTTGCCATGGGCGTAATGGCCGTCACCCCGGCCTGATTGGAATAGAAAGCCAAGCACAGCGAAGCACACATCAACCTCTTCAAATGAATCAATGCAAGGACCATTTTCTTGCATTAAAGGAAATCGGTCCTGACAAAAGCTTGGGGTGCCCTATCTGACCTCTTGCTCTGAAAACAACTGTTAGTTAGCTTGGTTGGGTTGGGAAGTAAGAGAGCCATACTTCCCAACCAAGCACAACTAAACATATTTAAGCTGCATCAAAACAGTGTAGAGACAGTTTCATATAATTCAGAAACAAGCCAAGTAGAAAAGCTTGTCACTTGCATGCTGCAAAAAAGGACTTGCATGGAAGTAGCAGTCTCTCTGAAGAGGTCCAAGATGCCCCCTACTGAATCAGATCTGGATCTCTCCAATCAGTAAAAGTCATGCTCCTTGCTAATTGCAGTGTCCTAGGTCCGGCCTGTTGGACCTTTGGAGAGGAATGAAGAAGGTTCCACACTGCATGCTAATCAAACCAAGCCCAGCGAGTCCCATGCTGTCCCAAATTCCCTCTGTTCTGGGTCCTACCATTCTATCCATCTTCCTTTTTCTTCTTCAAGTCACCGGAACTCGCACTGCACAGGAGCGAGATTGGGTGACATGTCTTCCTCCAAATAAAAAAGTGTCGATCTCATTGCACATGTGTTTTTTTTACATTATAGGAAAGCCCTGATAATGCATGCTAGGCATGCGCAGAGGAAGCAGCCCTAAGCCTCCCGGGATATGTGATGTAAGGGTCCCAGGAGGCTGTGGGTTAGTCGAGAGGGCAGGGGACCTCCCCCAAGTTTGTTTTAAAAAGTATTAAAAAAAACATTTTTTCCATAATATAAAAGGGATAACTACCTATATATAGTGTAAAAAATGTGATGATGGTTGGCTTTAAAGAATATAAAAACCCAGACACCTAACATTGTAAGAGCTGTACTTCTTCTAGGACCAATTTATTTTAAACTCCTCCAAAGTATTATCAAAGAGAAAGTATCCCCCCATCAGGTGCTGTGGTTCCTTCTGACTGCCCCTGCAGAACATAGCAATGAAGGATTGGAGGACAGAACCATAGTGTGCGGCAGGGGGCACCGGTATCTGACACTCCAGATTACAATGATAGAATGATGGGGAGCAAGGTGACAGGGACCACTAGATAGGAATTATATCTCTTTTATTATAGAGACCTACTGTCTGCATTTTAGGGAACTGACAAGGTATCTTTAGTGCAAGAATTACAATAATATATAATATATATCCAGGAGCCCAGTGATGCATTCCTCTATAAATATGCTTTTGAAAAGGAAGGCTGATTTGTCTTAAAATAGCAGCCCACATGTTATAAAGCTGAATCTTCCATGGAGTCTCATGATTTCTGACCCCGCCACAATGGCGATTTAATGCTCTTTCTCAGGAAATAAAACGTATAATTTAGCTTCATATTCCCTTTATTATATAGACGGAAAGGTTACGCTGGCTTTCTAATAAAAAAGACTTATTGCCATTTGTTCATTTCACGTACGATGACAATGATGAACTGACCTAACTTTTACTTGGATTAAAAGGCTTGTTAAAGGGAACCTGTCACGTGCAACGAGGGATTCTTTTGCTTCATGAAAAAATAAGACTTAAAGGTTAATGCTTGTTTGTCAAGTGAACGCGCTTCCCATGTTTACAGTGCTAGGGAAGCTTCAGACTGACACATCTGGGTGTGTTGGGTGCCTATTCTCCTGCTGGGCGCTGTGGTTCCATCTGCCGGCCCATGTGTTACTACAGGAGAGCCATAAAGTTATTGTTTATTTTTACATGCCTTTCCTTCATTTTATTATTTAAATAATCACTAAATAACAAGATGCATGCTTATAGGAGGTGAAAGCAGAGTAAGAGAGTGACGTAAGTCTAAGATGACAAGGGCTCAAAGGAATTGGGTTGAATGTTGAAAGCCATCTGGCTGAGGACATCTAGTGGTGGAAGGAGGTGCTGCAGCAGGAATTGCTCAGTCTCTGGCAACTGGCAGATCATAGTTAGTGGATCGCAAGGTGCATTACATTGCTTTCTGAAAACAAGAAGATGTGTCAGTGCCCATATGTGATGCTGCACCATAAATAAAATACCTGAAATCCAATGAGTGCAAAGAGCAGGCCAAGGACAGTCAGGCTGGAGGGGGAGGAGCTAGATGGAACTTGATGGCCTCCAGCCAGGTAATCAGGCGGAGCGCTATTTGACTTTCTGCAGATTCTAATGTACATTGTAAGAAGCTCACAGTGTGCAGGTATTTCAGAGTAAGCAATTTCAGCAGGTTTAGAATGGGTACAGAGGCTGGTGGGCAGTTTTAATAAAGGGGAAGCTGGAGGACCATATTTAATAAAGGGAGGCTGGAGGGGCAGATTTAATATTAAAGATGAGGCTGGAAGGGCAGATTTAACAAAGGGGAGGCTAGAGGGCAGATTTAATAATAAAGAGGAGGCTGGAGGGCAGATTTAATAATAAAGAGGAGGCTGGAGGGGCAGATTTAATAAAGGGGAGGCCAGGACGGCAGAATTAATAAAGGGAAGGCTGGAGGGGCAGATTTATTAATAAAGTGAGGCCAGAGGGGCAGATTTATTAAAGAGGAGGCTGGAGGGGCAGATTTAATAATAAAGTGAGGCCGGAGGGGCAGATTTAATAATAAAGTGAGGCCGGAGGGGCAGATTTAATAATAAAGTGAGGCCGGAGGGGCAGATTTAATAATAAAGAGGAGGTTGGAGGGGCAAATTTAATAAAGGGGAGGCCGGAGGGCAGATTTAATAATAAAGGGGAGGCTGGAGGGCAGATTTAATAAAGAAGGGCTGGAGGGGCAGATTTAATATTAAAGGGAGACTGGAGGGCAGATTTAATAAAGGGGAGGCTAGAGGGGCAGATTTAATAATAAAGATGAGGTTGGAGGGGCAAATTTAATAAAGGGGAGGTCAGGGCAGCAGATTTTTTAAAGAGGAGGCTGGAGGGGCAGATTTAATAAAGGGGAGGCTAGAGAGGCAGATTTAATAAAGGGGAGGCTAGAGGGGCAGATTTAATAAAGGGGATGTTAGAGGGGCAGATTTAATAAAGGGGAGGTTAGAGGGGCAGATTTAATAAAGGGGAGGTTAGAGGGGCAGATTTAATGAAACTTGTGGTCTCCAGAGTTGCAGATTAGAAATGCCCCTTGTTAAACACCCCCATCCCCAATCGGTACCCAGCAGGGGAGGGGCAGATTTAATGAAACTTGTGGTCTCCAGAGTTGCAGATTAGAAATGCCCCTTGTTAAACACCCCCATCCCCAATCGGTACCCAGCAGGGGTAGATTTCTTCTGCTGCCCCTCTTCCAGACTTGCTGAGCGGCTGTAATGCGCAGTGATGAGCTTCACACATGACTCAGAGGTGAAATGACCATAGCAATGTGTGTGAAGGAGAAAGATACGCAACATAAACTTCACGCTTATTACCGCCCTCAGTCTTCCGCTGGGAAGTTGACCCAGAAATTGCATTTTCAGGCTTTTGATGTAAACAAGAAAAAAGATCAGCTGGAAGATGAATTTTATTTTTACAGTTAGGAGATTTGTGCAGCTTGTGAAGAGTTTGATATAAACTTCTGTCCACAATGAGCTATAAAGAAGAAGTTCCCTGCAAATCAGAGACATTTGTAAGATATGAAAAGGACAGTCCCTCCAAATCACACAGAGATGGGATGTATGAAGGAGGACAGTCCTTCCGATTCAAGGACAGTTGGGAAGTATGATAATGGGTCATAATAACTGGTTCCTCTTTAAGAAGTATGAATGAATTACTCAATGCTGAATTCCAGGATAAGCAATTTTCCTCTAAATGCAAGAATTAAGTGTATTGTTACATGAATCTCGGTGTGCTTTGTGTATTTCATCCAGACCTGTGAAGTAATTAAACATAACATGTGCCCTTTGCAGGACCTGTCACTGCTGCTTTCCCTTTTTGTGCAGGATGATGGTCTTGGCTCCACCCCCTTTAGTTCCTGCAGGGAGTTTGTAGTGGGAGTGGTTTACTAAGCCCCTCCCACAGCTATTTCCTCTGCTACTAATAGTTCATGTGTTCTAACAAAAAAAAAGATAAAGTAAAAAGCCATAAACATAAAAACTTGATGGGGAAAGCAGGGATCTCCAGGGGTCAGACCTTGTTTTTATGTAGCTTTAGAGAATTGAAAAGTTTGTCTACCTAGTTTGCAGTGGGGGAGTAAATTCTGTGCAGGGGGGGCTTCTGCATCCCTCTAACCCATTCTAATGAAATTCCAAATCTCAGATAATTGTGAGTAATTTCCTAATTGCCGTCTCTGCTCATCCCGGTATATTTGCATTCCCATGTACGCCGTTTTATATTTTTCCTGAGGATTCTGGGTAATTGCAGTGACAAGGGCAGCGCTGATTGCTGCTTTCCTCTCTGAAACATTTGTGTTGTTTGTTGCTGTGGCTTTTGCTTAAGCTGCTATTGATTTGTTAGGGTGGCGGCCAAGAGCCTCAAAATTAGACAGGAAATTGACTTAAAAAGCAGATGAACGGATAGAAGGGCTCACAGTCTATATTGTACAATAATCAGTGCACAGCAAGAAGAGCAGGAACCCAGGATACATATACATGAGCAATAGGGATAGTTTTAGGGAAACTGGGTAATTGCCAAGGGCCCCCATCTTTGTCAGGGCCCATATTGAGAGAACGGCCAGGGTGCAGAGAGTTGGAGTGCTGTATTTAGGGCTCTCACTTCATATTGGCCCAGAGCCCCATGTTTGTCCAGAAATTATTTATTGGTATGTCTTATATTACAATTTATATACACTGCCTGTCCAAAAAAAATCCTAAGGCCTGTGGGTGCAGTAATATGACCTGGGGTGCCTATGGGGGCAGTGTTAAGATCTGGGGTGTCTTTGGGGGCAGTGTTATGGTCTGGGGTGCCAGTGGGGGCAGTGTTATAATCCGGGTTACTTGCTGGGGCAGTGGTATGATCTGGGGTTGCTTCACATGATCAGGTCAAGGTTCCGCAAAACATCATGTGCCCAAAAAAGGAGGTATATTCATCTGACTCCCTAAAAATACTGAATTGCCCCTCCAGCCTCTTCTTAATTAAATCTGCCCTCCAGTCCCCCTTTAATAAGCTTAATAGCAGCATATTGAATTTTCCATTCATGTATTTTTTATTCACTGATGGCATGGACATATTTCAAGTTGACAATGCCAGGATTCAGTGAGCTCAAATTGTGAAAGTGTGGTTCTAAAAGTTTGAACCTCCAGTAATGTTTTTTTACCATCGACAAGGATTCCCCCCATTTATAGTATTGGCATCAGACGTACAGGAAATTAGAAAACATCTGCTAAATGAGGTCAAAGACAAAAAATAAGTTAAAATTTGTAATTTTGGGGCTTTTCTGACAAGTCTAGGCAGTTTACCCATCCTGAAACACCTGCAGACCTCAACAATATTGCAATTTTTGGTGCTGAAACCCGGGATCAAACTAGTGTTTTTTGCAGTACCTAGAATGGAACCGTGACTCATTTACAGATTAGTTGATTTTTATGATTTTAATTAAAGCTTTTCCATGGATTTCCTACTATGGAATAATGTTTTGCTATATAAATATAATGTGAAAAGAATTGATTGTAGTTACTTACACGTATACACATCACTGCAGGGCAATAATAGATTAAATATCACCCTTAATGATTGGATCGCTGCATCTCAATACATGACATTTCCACACCAAGGGAATGTTCAAGGGAATAGTTTCAGATTTTTATAGTTGGGGGTACTGAACCACTCTAATTTATTCCTTAAAGGTGCCTGCAGGTGAGATAGGTTGCAGGTGTGGGTAATGAGTATAAG
This sequence comes from Pyxicephalus adspersus, assembly GCF_032062135.1. Taxonomy (NCBI): domain Eukaryota; kingdom Metazoa; phylum Chordata; class Amphibia; order Anura; family Pyxicephalidae; genus Pyxicephalus; species Pyxicephalus adspersus. Next base: position 7,493,143 of record NC_092860.1, on the reverse strand, counting down.
GAAGCAGTAACCACACCACCATCTTATCACCAACATGGTCATCCTCCTGCACTCCAATCTGATACAAAAATATTGGTGTTCAATATGCTCCGTGTATATCTCCCTTATTCTTCCCATCTCATTATATAATATACTGGCAATTATTTCATCATCAAGAGTATACATGTAATAGAAATCACTGAAGTTGAATGTTGTGTTTTGCCTTTCCCGGCTGCTCTTTTCTTCCTTTATCAACATTTAATAAGACTTTTTTTAATAAGTTTCACAGGTTGATGTAAGTCTGGAGGGCTGTAAATCCTTTGCAGGCTGCTAAACCAAAATGAAAGAACAAACAAAAGGGATGGCCAGGGACAGTGCCATAGAAAAAGGCTTAATTAGTCATTTCTAACATAGGGTCCTTTAGAAGATGTCAGGGGTTTCTTGGGCTGTCACGCATTGATCTCCTATAAAATGGTGGGTCCGATTTATTAAAGCTCTCTGGGACTGGAGAAGATAAACTATCATGGGAGAACCTGGGTGATCTAGCAAACCTGGAATGAATCTGGTCCAGGATTGAAAATATTTGCCACCTAGTTGCAATTTTTTTTCTTAGGCAATCCATTCCAGGTTTGCTGGATTACCCAAGTTATCTCATGATAATCTTCTCCAGTCCAGGAGAGTAGCTGGCACACCTGTGTAAAGCTCTTAAAAAGCCTGGAGGGAAGATTTAAAACTTAAAATCAAAATGCAACAATTTATTTATCAGTGCCAATACAGACTCAGAACATCTTTGACCTTCTAAAATGATAGCGATTTTTATGATTATATCCTTACTCATCGCAGATAGTTCAGCAGAGGTCAGGCCTTCTGAGTCACACATTGCAGCAGCCATTTACAAAGATCTGGCACAATAAAACCCTCTTCAATTTCCGCCCCTCAATTTGCAATACAGCCAAGAAAGTTCATAAACAGTAGCTAGATAGTTTTGTGTCCTCAAAGCGAACCTCAAAGGTTAAAGTAACAGGTTTCCTCTATAGGAGGCACAAAAATCAAGTTTTGCACAGAGCTCAGCATCGCGGTGTGCTAACACCATGGCCGGACAAACAGGGAGGAACCGGGAACACCGCAGGTTCATAATAAGGAAAATTTGGAGGATTTTTTTTGCTACACCTTCTTTAATTTTCAGTGAGGAGGAACAAACACATGATTGGTTATCATAGTAATCCCATGACAGTTTAAAGTGAACCTGTCATGACATTTTTAAGGGTGGGAAAAAATTGTGTTTATTTATCTTTATTTTCTGACTTTTTAAAACTTTTTTTGGAGGCGGACCCCTTTGTCCTTACCACACTGAAGGGCAAACCCACCACCTTCTGGGGTATTTACATCAAATATCCCAGGGGGATGTGGGCTGCTCCTCCTAAGCATACATGAAATAGACACGCATCATCAAGGGGCTTTCTTAAAATGCAAAAGAAAAATATAACCCTAGTAAGATCTGTACTCGTTTTTTTACATTTGGAGAAAGACACTTCACCTGACCTCGCACAGGCGCAGGGAGAGATCAGGTGACGTGAGGAAGAACCCAGAAGAATGAAGATGATGGTCTATTGGACGGTCCCAGAAAGAAGAAGGAATCCATGCCACCATGGGACTTGGTTTCTGGATAAGTAAAGGCAAGTTGGTTTTCTTGTTCGGCTTTATTCTCAAGTAACAGGTGCACCTGATCATGAGTACACCAAGCCAAGGAATTAAAATTAACGATGGGCCATTGCATTATGCCAAAGCAAGAAATGTAAGAATCTGACTTCATAACGGCATCTTTCAGAACCAGTGAAGCAGGCTGAATTGTTAGGAAGAAGCAGCACAAGGAGTCACATGCTGCCAAGAAACATGCTGAGAGAAGACGAAAGCAGACTGACGAGTAATTAGCTTTTTTGTGTTGTTTCTTTAAAGGTCCAATCACCGGTTGCAACATTTCCAGGGTGACCTGGGCTCAGAAGAAGTGGCATAAATGATGCTGGCTATCAAACTGAGGACATCTAGTGACATAAAAAAGTACTGCAAATTTTCTGAATTAAAGTTGAATATTGCAACATGTTTTTGTAATTGCATCTTTTACTAGACTGTTGGTATTTTTGGATGGAGATCTGCTTTATTATTCTAGTTCTGCTAACTGATACTTTGCAGTGTTTTGCTAGAATGTGAATGTAATTACACACAGCTAGCCTGACAGTAAGTAGCCCTCCTGCCATAAATGAGATATAAATATGTCCATGGTATCGCGTCCGCCCCTTGAAGCTGCCTGCCTGACTAATGCGTCCTCTGCATATTAATGACATGTCAGTTCCAACTTATTATGGAACAGTGTGATAACCTCACAACACGGATTATCGGCCTTCAGGGACGTGAATAAACAAGAGCCATCGCTTTGGAAACTGCCGGATGGAAATGTTAAATACATAAGAAAAAAAAGAGAGATGATATTATTCTGAGCTCATTCTAAGATCACTGCCTGCGATATGATGGCGTTACAAGGTTCAGATTCTAATATTTCCCATTCCGTCCGTGCCTCTTCGCTGGCGTCACCTCATTTACAGATTGAGCAATTCAATAGAATCATATTACAAATCCATAGAATTGATTTATTTTTGAAGCCGGTACCGGATCTTTTCATGGATTTGTAGTTGTAACACTTGCAGGTATTTATTACCTCTCAGAGATCAGAGAACTTTCCTATTGCTCCATCTGTACCTTGCATCATCCATGGTCACCATCTACTTTCTGGAAACAGATGAAACCAACAAGTATTATTATTTAATATTATTATTATATATAAATTATTATATAATATAAGTATGGGTCACAGTGAACAGTCTGGCGTGAGCCCAACTATGGTCCTGCCTGCTCCCTGTCAATTGAATGGGAGAGGCAATGAACCATTTTTTGCATGCCGCTGCAGCAGATCATTTTGTGCTCCCCAAAAGCAATAAGTTGCTTTTGGCCACATGTCTGTTGGCATGACACATGGCACACTATAGATGTAAAAGGGTCCTAAATTCTCATGCTCATGGGGTTGTTGGTTACATCAGTCCAGCCACACTCTCACACTGTGTGATTTGTTGCAATATGATCATTGGTGGAGACTAGGAAATGCTACTCCTGCTTGCAGCAGAGTGATGATATCATCTCAGCCTAGGCAAAGTCACCTGCTGGGAACAGAACGATAGCTAATGAAAAAGTAAAAGCTCTATATATATATATATATATATATACATACATCATTTCTATATATTGTGCCAAAGCCGTAGATGTATTTGTGAAGACTGACAGGTCCTCTTTAGCATACATAGTTACATTGTTTCAAATAGGAATTGAACCAGAAAAATATATTATCCTATATGATATGTTGCATATTCACCGCATCAAGGTAGCAGATGGCGGGCTCCAAAGCAACTGTTTCCATTTAATTCTACAGCTCTGTTGGGAAAAAAGACCTAAATGTCAGTGCGATCAGATTACACACTTTGTAATGACTTCCAGATGGGGGGCTGCCCTTTCTCCTCTCCTCCAGCACACCTGGGAAAAGCTATGAACTTTGTGAACTGCCACATACTTGTAGCATCTACCTGCAGCAGGCCCATTGAGAATGAATAGGGGCGGCAGTGTTTCAGCACAGCTTACTGCTGCCCGCTGTGAAATCTGCAAATGTTGGTTCAATAAACAATGGCTCTGTGGAGTGAGCAGCCAGGTGCCTGGCATGGTGCCATCAGGAGGAATGTTTGCTGTCCTTGGTCATTTATACAGCACGGGCTTCCAAGTATGCGGGCCGTGCTGGACTTGGGTTCTTTGCAAACTGAGCGGAATTGATATATCTAGAAATAAATTCATTCCAATAAAGAATGTTTATCAATATAATATAAAAAAGTATAAAATATTACAACTGATGAAACAATTTTTGAATATTATTATTATTATTATTATTAATAATAAACAGTATTTATATAGCGCCAACATATTACACAAAGCTGTACATTAAATAGNGGTTACAAATGACAGATAGATAAAGTGACAAAGGAAAAGAAGAGGACCCTGCCCTAAAGAGCTTACAATCTAAGAGGAGGGGGAAGTAATATGTAGTGGTGGGAAGTAGTGAGGGTTTCATAAGACAGAAAAGACGGGTAGGTGAGGTTGAAGCGTTGGATTTTAAGGACTCTTTTAAATGAGCAGAAAGTAGGAGCAAGCTGAATAGTACAAGGAGACCATTCCAGAGAGTTGGGGCAGCTCTAGAAAAGTCTTGGAGCCGTGCGTGTAATAAGGTTATGAGTGAGGAAGTCATTAGTAGGTCATTGGAGGAGTGAAGAGAGCGGCTAGGGGAGTATTTTTCTATCAGGTCAGAAAAGTGGAAAGAACTGTGGAGGGATTTGAAGGCAAAGCACAGGAGCTTGAATTTCATTCTAAGGTGACATGGAAGCCAATGAAGAGAATTACAAAGAGTGCAAGTATTAAAGTGCAAGGGTCATTTTTATTCTTTGCTTTTCTGTATATCTGTGTCAGGTGTAAGTGCTGCTTCTAACAGTGGATTGGTTCCTTCCCTACTCATGTGAACAATAATCTCCATTCAGTGATGCAGGAATATACATTATACTGAGAATTTGTATTAATTAAATAAAAAACAAATAAAATATTACAATCAATGAAACAATATTTTGAATATTAAAGTGCAAGTATCATCCATGCATCATTTCCATTGTCAGGTGTATATTGTTCTTTGTATACCTGTGTCAGGTGTATCCACAGGTTCCTTCTCTGTGACCAGGTAAGATAAATCTCCATTCAGGTTTGCAGGAATATATAATATACTGAGAATTCTCATGTGATTTTATTTTAAGAAGCATGGGAATCAGGAGAGCAATGTGTATAATAATCAGACACAATTACACTTAATTTGTTTTAGGCTCACGCTTCTCATTAACACATCTTCTACGCACCAATCCCCTGCTGAAACTTTAGTGATTGTTAGTTATTTATTTATGGGATAAAACATTTCTTATATCGGAGCTTGAAATTCCTTGCTGGTGGTAAGAAGATCAAAAACTATCAGTGCTGGGAAATGCCATGCAGACATGACCAGAGTACATGCAGATAGCAAGTGGCTGCAAGGAGGTGGCAGGGGATTAGCAGCATGGAGACACAACAAAGGATGGAAAATGGTGAAAACAGTATTTTATGTAGGATTTATGCTGTTTGCTTTTAGGAACCATTTATGTGCTGTGTTGCATAAAGCCAGATGGTTCTTGCACATTTGAGCATGCAGCATTGAATTAGGCACCCTATTCACCCAAACTGGCTTCCTATCACTCCAATGGAGTGAATCTTAGTGATCCAGCAAACCTGAAATGGATCTGATCCAGGATTCAAAACATTTGCTAGCAAATAACAAATGTCTTCTATGAACTCTGACATCAAATGAAATCTATTCCAGGTTTCCTGGATCACCCGGCTTTACTGATGGAAGTGTATCCTCTCCAGCCTTGGAGAGCTTGAATAAATCAGGTCCATGTGTCCAAGATAGCACATATATCTATTGTGGCAATTCACTGCATTGCCAAGCATTATAGAGTTTTGCCTTACATTGCAATGCATGTGTTAGAAATTGGCATACAACTAAGGTATAATGAACTGCAGGCACATATGTATGGTATGTGCAATAGCATGCTCATTTCTTTAGCACATAGGTCTAAATGGACCATAAATGATATCCAAACCCAAGCACAAAAATGTTATCTATCAAACTTTAGATGTAGTAGCTGCATTAGTTTTTTGGCAGGCATAGAATTTTCACACCTACATAAAATACCTGTTGATTCTTTAGTCTTCCTTGCTACCTGTGAGCTGAAAGCACAGACATTCTTCTGTAAACTACTAAGCCAGCATGTAATTTAGCGATCATTAAAGGAAGATATGTTTAAGATAGATTTAGCCTAGGTGACAACCATGGTTCCCTCCATTGATATAGAGAATGAGCGTTGTCACCCTAGAACAGAAACAGTGCAAGATTTTGATTTATGGTTTGGATTCACTATCACAGACATGATAGCAATAAGGTTTATTACATACATGGAGTAGTTGCCTCAAACAAATAAAGTAAAAGTTGGACTTTTCCAGCAATTATTTACACTGAATTTCATTTTGATTTTAGAAGCCCCGCTGCTTCTTTATGACCGATCTTAGAGAGTGGGTAGCATTCCAACACATATAATAACATTTTTTTTTTCTGGTTGCATCACTTGTGATTCAGCCGCTGCTACACTTTCTGGCTGCTGCATGACAATTATCTTTGAGATAGCAGAAATTATGCAACAAAATGATGCCTTGTGAAGCTCACTCACATATAGTCTTGTCAAGCTCTCCTGAAAATTTCAGTGCTGGATGAAAACTTGTTACCACTTCAAAAAGTCACCAGGAACACAGTCATTTGAATTGAATGCCGAGCTCCAGAAACGTCTGAAATACATATATTTAAGTCATTACCTGCCAAATTGCCTGTAATTCTGAGTGGTCGCTCTTGTGATTTAATCACCCACGCTATTGTATATGAGCATAAAGCCCACAGATTTATGTGTCATCCACCCATTCTGATTACGCTGATTTTCCTATTTTTTACTCATCTTCCTTCTGGAAGGTTGTTTAAACTGAAACATGTTTAGAAAATTGCAAATTGGGAGAATGGCTATTATAGGGTTTCAGATCCGGCATGGTATGCAGGGGGTGGTCACACGACCAGGGGAGAGGAGCAGCTTGATGGACTAGTTGTGAATTGTGGAGCGGGAAGAGAGGAAGCCTACCAGACTAAAATAATGCCCTCTATTATATATTCTCTAGACCAGTGGTCCCCAACCTTTTGGGCGTCACCGACCACTAAATTTGCGCCTCCAAACTCCAGACCACGCATGCGCAGGGAACCGTGAGCCTTTCAAAGGGTGCCGTCATGATGCCAGAACCCACGCAATCTCCCATCGCAGGTCTGAGCCTTGTCCAGAGCAACCAGCCCACCGCCCTGAGCCTGCGATGCATACGGAAGACATGGTCTGCGGCTCTGGCCGGTGCACCCCCCCAAGTGGGATCTTTCTCCTGACCCAGCTGGGGGGTGCACTGTCCAGAGCTGGGGATCACCAAAATGTTCTCGGACCACAGATTGGGGACCTCTGCTCAAGACGAATCAAGCATTATATTCCCATGCAAAGGTGGCACACAGTTTTTTTTTAAATTTGTCTTTATATTAAAGTAATATGATCCTCACAGCAAGCTTTGCTGACTTGGTCATACACTGACCCAGATGGAACCATTATATGGCCCATATTGGTGTACCATATTGCTGTACAACATGAGCAGATATGCCAAGTTGCTGGAAACAAAAAAGGAAATTGTAACACATTGCAATCATAGTGCCGAATGGGCCAAGTGATAGTAACCGCACCAATGAATTGGGGATCAGAGGAGATGGCAACTGGGAAAACTGGGCAACCAATGCGGTTAACATAATTATTAGACGTGAGCGATTGAGACATTGCAGGCCTGATTTATTAACACTCCCCAAAACTGGAGAAGATAGATTATCATAGAAGAGTTTGGGTAATCCAGCAAATCTAGAATGGATTTTTTTTACAAATTAGCTAGCTAATGCTTTCAATACTGAACCAGATCCATTCCAAGTTTGTTGCATCACCTAGGGTCTCCCATGTCAGTCCATCCTCTCCAGACTGGAAAAGCTTAAATAAATCAGTCCCAGTATGTGGAAACAGGTGATAGTGGCTAATGTGGTCAACAAATGGGTAGTTGTGGCAATGCAAGCAATTTCCACAATATATGGGCAATACATATGAGTAACAGACAATACAAATGGATAACAGTGATACTATAGGGGCTACAAACAGGCAATGGCAGCAATACGGGAGCTTTGAGCTTCTCACCCACCTTCTACCCCCACTTACCTCTACTCCCTGCACAGAGCCTGTCAATTCCCTCAACCCCCTTGCTCTTTTTCAAACTTCTAAACAAGGGCCCAATCACTGTTCTTTAAACCTTAGAAGGGGTCTGGACTGTAGCCAATGGGAATAAAAAAAAGTCCATTGTCCTTAGGAGTAAACAATGCTCCATCTGTGGGATCAATGGGAGGAATGGGGTCCCATTGTTGGTATCTATAGGAAGAATGGTGTCCCATCAGTGGTATCAGAATGAGAAATAGTGCCCCAAGGGTTCATTAAACATAAGTGAAGGGCCACAGGATGAGGACCTCTGTTCTATGGGATTAGCGCAGTGCTACGAATGGAGTGGTGAGCAATGATTGTCATAGGCAAGTGTCCCAATGGATAATTTTTTCTCTATTCGTACTATTATAACGACATAGAAGTTTGCATTTTTTTGTAAAAATATTGCAAGATCGTAATGCATGCATTATAGAAGACAAGATCCACCATCAATACCAGGATTCACCACCAATACCAAGTCCTGCCCGCTGGTCACTGGGTGACTGTCAGGATAACATCGGTGCAATGGAGAAACCAACAGCAAAATTTTATTTATTTGTTTGACAGGTTCAAATTCATCTCTGTGCTATTCAAAAAATGTTTTCTTTTCATTATGCTAGTTGTATTTAATAAAAAACTGGATGTTTTTGAAGCTGGAATTGTTTTTAACATTGCCTGAAGCTCTGCCGTGGGCTTTTAGATATAATAGAGATCCAGAATGGTGAAAATAATTGCTATTATTTTAATCCTGCAATATCTTTCATCCTCTTTTTAATTTAAATGTAGTATCCTTCTGATCGCATCCTTTTCAATTTTTAAAACCTATGATCTACAGGGTTTAAAGGGCAGTTTTTGGGCATCAGTAACATAAGAAACTGGCTTGGGTGCTGTGGTCCACTAGAATGACAGTCGGAAAATTTGGATTCATCTGGTGCAGTCACCAGCCATGGGTTCCACAGTTCTCTTGTGATGTTGTTGCCAGCCAGCTTGCATGGCATTGGTGCCACAAAGTTGCTGCTCTGCTCCCTTCCTGTCACACAATGGCTGTGACGGGCTCAGAGAAAGAAGTGCAGCAGTAGATCATCCAGGACATAAAGACCCATGCCAGCAGACAGTAATAGGTATGTGATTTTTTTTGTACAGATTGGGGAGAGGGGTTAGTTAGGCATGGATCTTGCATGCCACAGGGAGGATAATTATTGCTGGGGTAACTTTTTGCAAATTAGAAAAATATATAATTTTGCTAAAAAGCATGTGGGGTGTGTGTGGCCATCAGGGGGGTAGGTGTCTTGCTTGTACGAGGTGGGGAGTGTATGTGGAATATCTTGCTTGAAGAGTCAAAGTTGGCCAAAAACTGCCCTTTATACACCCACGGGGTACTCATGGAATTGGGAAGTAATGCTCATGTGCAATGTAGAACGTTGGAATAAAACGATGGCCTGGCTAATCAAGATGGCCAAGGAAGAAGACCGGGTGAAGATGGCAGTGATCGGAAAGGTGAAGATGGAGCGAGGACAGGTGAGTGTAATTAAAAAATTGTGATTAGCCAGGTAAGTTTATTTTATTGCAGATGGGACATCGCCTATCACTTCTGCAATATTAAACTTGCCTGGTCACAGTTTTTTTATTTGTAAAGTTTAGTTCTGTTTTACATCCTATAAGCCCCATCTACATGAGTCCAAAAGCTGAAGTAAGTGTAGAATAAACAAAGATATCAATATCATAGAAAGTGAATATATTCTGTAAATTACGTATGTGCTGCAATGTAAGAATACACATGAAATATTATTTATAATAACATTTTATTATTGCAGTAAAAATATTTATTGTATCTTATGTTGTTTGATGATGATGATAACAATAATGTTATTTATATTTAATGCTTATTAATAAATAATTTTACAAATATATATTTACATTTGATTTGATGTTTCTAATTGACAGCTATATACAATGACTTCATGGATTTATTGGATTTATTCCAGCAGACTTGTACAATTACTGAAAGGGCCACTTTAACACTCCATGGCTGACACCAGAGAGAACATTTACCAATGTGTATATAAGCTTCATTCCTCAAAATAAATTGAAATATATTTATTCCGCTACATTGCAGTGCAGTTCCCCTTTAACACTGATGAGATCCATATAAATAGTCGATCCGTAGCTCAGCACTCGGAATAAAGATTTAAGCAACTTATTGCCCTCATTTCCCTCGTCTTCTTTTCAAACTATTCCAAAGCTCCGAAGCAAATGAAACAGATCAGATGGCTAAAAACTTTCAGAGACTCGGATTCTTTCTAATAGAATATACCTGAGGATAACTTCAATTTTCAATTCCTCGCTTTATTCCGAAACGTTAAAAATTACACTTAGGAGAACAGACGGCTTTGTTTCAAGGCCGCGGCTAAAAAATTCATACGCAGGTTCGCAGTCTTTCATCTTGGAAGACGAGATTAATATTTATCCGGGAGAAAGGAACGTAGGGGCTTTAGTGATGATTGAGACGAAAAAGAATAAAAAAGGAGGCAGAGGTGGTTGGGAATCACGATGGATTGGAAAAGAAAAAGTTATTTCTGAAGACAAATGCCAAAGAAAGGTGGATAGATCACCATGGTGGTATTTTGTGGCCTCAAAGCTTTTCAATGTGATTAGTCAACAATATGCCAATATCAATTAGGCAACAATGTCCTTATTCTGCCACTGACATTGCCTAATACTGAACTTTTTTTGGAAAACCACAACTTTTTTGGGGGGAATGTTTTTGAATTCAGTAGGCATGGTAAGAACCCCTGTAGGGTTCTTATTTTGGTTTTCTATTCACTAGATTTAATGTCCTGTCCTGGAGACAACATAGGAAAGGCACATTTATAGTTTTGGTTTGGAAAATACATTTTCCCCATAAAGCATACTGTGTTGCATTACAATGCAATACAAGGGGTGTTTAAAGTGCATTTTGATTGCATTTTATAAATGGGAAAAATTACTTTGTGTGCATTTTTATCCAAATGCACAAAAGACAGTGCAATCTATTGCCGAGCAGCCAGTTTTATAGAGAAGGGAAGGGGAAAGGATGAGTTGGAAGTGTGTTTTAGGCAATGTTCACACTGTCTGTGAGGTTGTAGTGCGTCTACAACTTTGTTATGACAGTAAACCATGCTACATGTAGCGTCTCCTGGCGGCAGCTCCATGGAGAATGAATGGGGGCAGCAGAACAGTAGATGTTGGTTCTTTAAGGACCATCACTGTGGTGCAAGTAACTGAGTAAGGTGCTGTGTGGGTTTGCTGAATCCCACCTGAACCTACCCTTAGTGTTAGGTTGTTAGAAATCCGTCATTTAGAGAATTGGCACAGTAAAACACCTTTGGACGCTTACACCAATATTTAATTTATTTATGGATAAAAAAAGTGATACTACAAGTGCTAACCCTGCATACTAGGCCAAGCCACTGACATACTACCCTGTGCCATTTTTCTTCTTTCTTTTCTTCTTCTTCTATCTTATCTTCTTTCTTTAACAAACTGCTAAAAACATTACAGAAAACCAAGTTACACAGGACACAATTACTTAATGGCACGGCCCGGTTTAGAAGCATTGCAAATGTCTGATAAATCTTGTAGCAATGGATTATTTAAAATCAGCCCAGCTGACTTTATGACTTTGCAGTACAGTTGTAATATTGCCAAAATGGCATTCTTCCCAATGACTTGTCTGGAAAAATTGCCAGTTATAAATAATACAAATGGATTATAGATTCGGTTTCTAAGCAATGTAATGTAATGTAAGTAAGTCCAGGCTTGAAGTGGTGCAGTGTTTGCCGGATCGGTGTACTTACTCACATCACACCGTTAATATGACAGAGACGCGGAATGTTCACAGACTCGCCAGATTCCTGCTGTATATTCAGGATGATTAGTATAAGTGGCTGCAGGAACTAGCAGAGAATGTGAATGATGGGAGCACTAATGGAAAAATGTAACTTGGAAAAATTTGCTGGGAAATCTCAACATTTTTTGTATGAGGAGCATTCCCCAGATGCTCTTGTAGAGGAAAAGGAAAGTCTATATGCTGAGAAGAAACAGCCACCTAAGGAAAGAACAGAAAAAGTAAAATACTTCTGCAGGGCCCATTATAAAGGTTTCTGCATTGAGTTCCTGGGTCTTTACATTTGCTGTGTCCTATATGATGGGCTTCCTCCATTGCTGTCCTGAATCCTGAAACTCATGCTGTGACCATTACAAGGGGCACACATCGTCCTTGTGCTAAGTTCCCAGGTGTGCACACCTGCTGTTCCCTTTATGTAGGGGTTCCTCCATCTCTGTGCTGAATTCCTGGTTCTCTACAAATGCTGTGCCCATTACAAGGGCATCCACCATCCTTGTTCTCCTATTATTAATTATTATTATTATTATTATTATTATTAATAATAATAATAAACAGGATTTATATAGCGCCAACATATTACGCAGCGCTGTACATTAAAAATTATTCCCAACTCCACCTGGGAGTTTTGGGTGTCCCTATTCACATTTGAATGTTCTAGCCCCTCATTAGACATACATTATAATATGAAATAAAAAATCCAGCAGCCCACAGCTGGTTTGCAGACCAAGGAGCAGAACACAGAGATGGTGCAAGGCCCTTAAAATGGGCACAGCAGGTCTACAGACCCAGGAACACAGTAAAGGGATGCTAGGAGCCCTTCGTAATTTGCACAACAGGTGTACAGACCTAAAAAGTCAGCACAGGGATGATGGAATCCCTACATAAGGGGAACTGCAGGTGTGCACACCTGGGAACTTAGCACAAAGATGATGGGTGCCCCTTGTAATGGTCACAGCATGACTTTCAGGATTCAGGATGGAGGGAGCCCATCCAATAGGACATAGCAAGTGTAAAGACCCAGGAACTTTATAATGGGCACAGCAAAAAGAAGGTTTGGGTTCTAGTTATCTATGCCATTTCTACTGTTGCACCGATAGGTGTTGTTTAAAAGCATGGAAATGGGGCCCTTGGCAAATATGAAGTGTGGGCATCAAAAGCACAGCATTTCAGGTCTCTGCATCAACCTTCAGTCAGGGCCCCTGGGTACTTCCACAATTTTCTCTAATCTAAAAGCAGTCAACAAGTGCAGACACAGCTGCTGAAATGAATAGTGAATAAAAAGTGAATTTGAAGATATGAGGATCCTACATGTGTTGAGCTTGGATCACAAAGTTTTAAATGCAAACCCTTTGAAGAAAATTATCTGAGAGGTTGATTTTGAATTCCACATAAATTGAACAAGAAGCAAAGTAGGAACTGCAGAAGTTTATAGAATAAAGAAGTTCCCTGCTGAAAAGTTTTTCCTAGACTGGCAGATACGGAAGATATTTATTTTATCGGCAGCACCAAGCCTTATCTCACTCAGGAAATATGTTGTTTAACGGCTTACATAATCAGGAATGGCTTTACATCCTCTGGGGGTATTCTGCCCTGGATACAGTTCATGCTGAGAATACTGCTTAATGCATTAAAAGAACTTTGCTGCCTTTAAATAACCAGGAAAATCAAAAACTGCAAATAGAACATTTTTACTTTTCCCTTTTCTCCTATTGTCCATGGAAAGTTGAAATGAGATCTGCAATAGGAATGAGTGAAAGTAAGAATTTTAATTTCTTTGGCCATTTGCAAAATGCAATAAAGTCACCTAGGAAAGCAAAACTGGATTAGTTTTTTTAAAGATGCAATGGGCTCTCAATGGCAAGGGCAGAATTTAACTATGCTGGGTTCTCCTGCTAAAAAAGCCCCTCCATGAACTTAATATTTGACATTTTCATTTAGAGAAATTATAAAAATAGAAAACAAAAAAATAAAAGTTAATAAACATAAATGACAAATACATTAAACAGGAAAACATACAACACAAAGAATACTAAATGATATTTAGATCCCATTAACCTAAATTATGACACCAACACCCATATATCAAGAAACCTACAAACATTTTTTAAACATGCAGCCAATCAGATACCAGACTCAACTAGAATTCTAATTCTGTCCATTGGCTATACTAAATTGGAACAACAATGACAGTGTGAGATATTGGGCCTGATTTATTAAAGCTCTCCGAGGCTGGGGAGGATATACTTTCATCAGTAAAGTTGGGTGACCCAACACACCTGGAATGGATCTGGTCCAAAATTCAAAACAGCAAGTAGCAAATGACGTTGAAGAAATGTACTCTAGGTTTGCTGGATCACCCAGATTCACTAAGGAAAGTGTATCCCCTCCAGCCTTGGAGAGCTTTATTAAATCAGGCCCAAAGTCTCACACAGTCTGTCATTGTTGTTCAAATTTAGTATAGGAGCCAATGGAAAGAATTAAAATTCTACTTGAGTCTGGTATCCGTTTGGCTGCTTGTTTAAAGAAATGTTTGTAGGTTTCTTGATATATGGGTGTTGGTGTCATCATTTAGGTTAATGGGAGCACCCTAAACTTGTCAGGAAATAACTGACAGATTTTCTACTACTGACTACTGCACATGGCAAAAGAAATCCCTGCTAGATGTTGAAAAATAAATAAACTAAAAAGGAATACCCATATGCCATATGTACCATAGGCAATAAGTGCAGATCATGTGTCTTGCATCTTTTACCCCTGAGGAACACTTAAAATAATATTTTGGTGTTGGGGAACCCCTGTTATATTCAAGCAATGGGAAAATATATTGGCATTGGTTTTCAGTGGTAAGAATGCCTCCCATACATTAGAGGTCAGAATTCCACCTTTACATAGAGCTGAAATGGTCCTTGGTCCTGCCATTTGTACAGACACAATCTTATTAGGGTCTATCAGCCACAGCTCAGGGAACCTCTTGCAATTTTTGTAACTTTCCACGGAACCCTGGCTAAGAATGGTTGGTGGAAATGTAAATGAAACTGTCATTTCAAACATTTATTCTTTTTGAACATCAGTCTGCACATAGGCTACAACTCTATATGTTGCTGCCATAAACTTGAACAGATGACAATGATGTTCCATGTCCATTTGAACACAAGGTGATACATTGAAGGTCAGTGACTGAGAAAGCACTGAAATGGGAAGATTTGGCATTAAATCCATGTAAGTACCATCTCTAAAAGTAGGTTGTTAGTGGCAGATCATGTATTTCTGCACAGATGCTATAAAGAAAAATATCTAAGCCACCATTGCAGATGTGGCCGTGGTTCAACGCTGTCAACTGGTCCTCCACCTTCCCAGAGCAATGGTTATCATTGGACTCAATTGGATTGGTTGAAATGTTTTGTACAGGTGTTTGTTTGTGGCATGGTTGTTGAGATGCTTCATAAAGAATCTAACGGTGGCCAATGCTCAAGCTGCTTCTATTTATTTCCAACATCTATAGCAATCGATTGCTAACGCCTGCCAAAAATTACTGTTGAATGCTTTGAGGTGCCTAGTGGGTAAAAATTGGCACCGGGGAGTAGGTAAAGGGTGGTTAATAAATACCCAAGAATTGGGAGGAGAGAACTATTCCAAGAGGGGGTCCTGGAGTATCAAAAACGTGTTTAGCTTGCCAAGCCTAAGTTAGTATGAATCATTAGAAGAGGAGAGATACGTAGGCTTTTAACGGCAGGATTTTAGCAGATTGTTACTTTAATGTAAAGAGTTCAGATCCTGATTCTAACAGAGATCCACTGAGCACTAATCAACAATTAATAATCATATACCAACAATTGTGAAAGTGTAAATAAGTTAACAAACAACTACAGTGATACATTCAAACATTGTATAACATATTCTCAGTTCCCGATGCGTTTCACCAAATGGCTTCTTCAGGGGGTTGTTTGAGATTGAGTATAATGATCACTGTGTTATGGTGGATATAAAAACATCTGCAGGTAATAACGCCAATAACTACCCCACTAGGGGAAGGGGTTAATTTGATGATGAAGCTAAAAGACGGTTCAGATATTGATATTTGAAGGGTAATGGAGCAAATAAAATGGCTGAAAATGCGGATACTCCACAAAGAGTGATTTATTGAAAGACATCAAGATCTTTCAGAGTAGATGAGAAGTGTTTGTATGTATTGCCATTTATAAGATTGTTTGAGAAATATACCAGGGAACTATGGGTGAATTGTTAGGGTACCAATAGTTCCCTGGCATATTTGTCAAACAATCGTACAATTCACAATACATTCAAACAGTTCTCCTCCACTCTGAAAGATCTAGAAAGAGACTTTTAAGTCATCCTTTCTATATCAGTAGTACAATAAATTAAAAGGTTAACAAATCTTTTATTAAAAAATAATATTAAAAACAACCTTTAAATACATTAAACCTATACAGAAAGTTTCCTTTGCATGCTGTTTCTGGGAATAGATTGTACTTATCGCCCTATTGGGGGCGATTCCTTGATTTGTTCAGGGCCATCTTGGGGTTGGCCACCTCCCTTGTTGGTGCCTTGCACTTGTCTTATCCCCCAGCCATATTTGAAAGATCTTTTCCAGTTTGCTTGTAACATTTGGTGGTCTTTTGTGTCTCACTGATTCCTGAAGAAGAGGACAATCATTTGCGAAACGCGTTCAATTAATTTTAACCTTTATCCAAACTGTAACTTTATGTTTGTTTGATGTTTTTAACAATTGCTTTTAATATTGATATTATTATTATTATTATTATGTTTTTAATATGATTGCTATTATGAAGGCTTTTATATTATTACTGACATAGAATGAATGCCTTCAAAGTCCACTTTTTCTATTCAGTATTTGCAATATATATTAGGATGTGGCATCATACTGGAATGTATATACTTGCTGGGGCTACAAATCTTATTTCCTTGGGGTTATCAGACTATTGCAAAAAGCCATCGCCTGTCCCTTTCTGCAATAATCCCCCGTCTGTTCCCAAAGTGGAAACTTTAGTTCCGCCTTAGGAAATTAAATACCCACAAAGCCTACCACCTACCGCTAATGATACTGAAATATCTCTGAGCTTTCTAAGAGCAAAACCATTCCAAACACATATGCTGATTTCTATGGAAACCAATTATCATTTCTTTTTTTATAGGATTCTCAAAGTACTGTGCTAATGAAGCATTTATGTTCATTAGTCGTCTGTGTGTGCTCCTCTCTCGTTTTGTAAGACTGACTGCAAATTATTATGAATATGTTGTTATTTTGGAGTACAAATTAATTTCTCGCCTGCTGGAATACAATTAAAAGTGCGGCTAGACTTAGCTCTGTTTTTTCCTGTTAGGTGCATGAATTGTAATGTGTAAGTGAACGACTACCAGGTATTTATTACCGCTCACTGAGATCACTGTACTGATATCTGAAGTGCCTTCATCTATTTTTCTCTGCAGAAGGAAGGCGCCATCTATGTTCAGACATCATCCAGGGACACCATCTACTTCCAGGACTGAGATGACATGATCATGCAAATACTGGAGCAAGTGTCTGCTGCAGCCTCTCGCCTTGTGACTTGCTAGAAAGTTATAAGTAGAGTTAGACAGGTAATTTTCAGCAATGTTACCTTTCATTTCATGGTAATTTTCATTTCCCAAATTTCATTTTTTGGAGGAGATATGTCTGCAAATTTCATAATTCTGCCAATTTAAATTGCAGATTAAACAAGGTAATTGCAAAACCTCTGAATATGGTTCCGGAATCATAATTACCGGGGGTATAAGGATAGAGGGTTGTATATGTCCCAAGCAAAAAAAAAAGTTTTTAAAGGCATGTTGTTTTAAATATATAAAAAATATATATAAAAAAAATATAAAGTTGTGCCTAATTAATCACCTTTTTTTATGC
>NC_092860.1:7386341-7475066 GCF_032062135.1 Pyxicephalus adspersus | reverse complement strand
GAATAGTGTATGATGCCAGGTGTCCTGGCTCCCCACCACCCTGCTAGCCAGGAATTACAATTATTCTGGCTAAGAGGACAGAGCAAAAATAGGTGAGTGTAATTTAAAAACTGCAATCAGGCAGGTAAATGTATTTGTATTGCAGAAGGGACATCGCCTGTCTCAATACATGCACTTTGCATGCACCAAATTCCTATGCAAACTCAGGTTTTACCTTGTAATAGTAGCAATGATACTGTCACTGTATTGCAGATAACCTATGCACAGTAGAGCTGTGGGAGGGTTCTAGCAGCTCCACCTACTACAGGCTGCCTGTAGAAAACTATAGGAGGGGCGGGGACAAGACCAATCACCCTGTACAAATAGGGAGAGCAGCAGTGACTAGTCTGTATTACAGGAAGCTCCCACACAAGCAAAGTTTCAAACTAGAATACTGCACAGATCTGAAAGAAATACACAAAACACAACAAAATTCAAGAAAGAATATAAATGCTTCATGTCTTTAGATAATATTTCCTTATGCTAGTGATTTTAGTATGCAGTAAATTGCACAGGTGTGAGCAGGTCATGTAAATGAGACATTACAGCACGGAGGTTCACAAGGCTTTGATCCTATCTCATCCTCTTGTTAATGCTTCTCCCATCATCATTTGTATCTTCTGTTTCAGATGACGTGTATCAGCCTCTAATCAGGCCGGTAGCATGCTAAGCTTTGGTGCGCACATCCCCTGGGATGCTCCTGGTATTAAATTAAAGGTTCAGCAATCTTAGCGGTCAAGCTGCCTTCTCTTTCTAAACAACCTATTAGTGTAATTGGCTTTTTCCTATACAATGGCCCTTGAAGTGGTTATTTCTACAAATTTATCTTCTGTTACAGGTTTTAACAATGAATTGCATCTGGCAGAGAAATAAGAGAATAGCAGAGTCCTGCAATCAGGGAATGATTGACATGAAAAGCCGAAAGAAGGAATGTTGTGTTCATTGCCAACAGAAACCAGAGGGATTACGGGAAATAGAGAAACCCTTCCACCAGGGAGAAGACATCTACTGGCTTATGATGCACCTACTTCCCCATTGATGGAAGGCAAATTGGTGGACACCTACTTATGGGTTTTTACCACCCTGCCCGCAGATGATCTGTCGAGCAGCCTGAGCTTTCTCAGCCTCCCTTTAGCTGTGCAGAGATTTGCCTTTTTTAGCATCCCCTGCACTTTCTCTGAGGCTTTTCTCATCTGAAGGGTATTTCAGGAAATGTGCAGCAGCCAATGAGCAGAGTAGTTTCTGGTTCCAACCATGTCCTGCCATTGGCTGCTAGCTGTATTTATATCTCCCTGATTCTGGGTCCTGGTTGTTGGATCCTCAACCACTTGGGAGTTTCTCAGTCACTCTCTGCCATGTTGTGCCCTTTTGGATTTCTGACCTGTGCTTGTACCTTGACCATGCTTGACTGCCGCCTGCCCTGTCCATCAGTCTGCCTGGACTATACTGTACCTCCTGCTGTTATCCATCTGAGTACTTGATCTGTGCTATCCCTACACTGGAGCCCTCTGTCCCGCTCAACCCTGGTGGGGAGAGCCTGGGGGCCGTGACCTGGTGTTCTCCTCGCAGCAAAGTACACTGGTGGCCATTAGGGTCACCGGCCTATCATGCATTGTGGGGTGCTCTGGTGAAGACCAGGAGACACTTACACTCCGTGCCCCAGGTAATCTAGTGTCACCTGCCAGGGGGCACAGCCCTAACACGGGTATACTGGATTAAGGTTTTGTCAGTCCTCTTCGATGTCCTAGGTCTTTTGATCCAGTGTCCAGAAACAAAAACCTTCTTCCAACTGCTTGAACTTACATTCCTGGTCAACACAGGAAACCCATTGTTCAATATGGTGTGCCGCATGAAACCTGGGGGAAGTTCCCTGTGACATTATTGCCCATATTTAGACCTGGAACAAATATAAGCAATAATATGTGTGTGGCGCTATCACCAAACCAAAACTGCCCTCTGATGATTGAGGATCAACTCTGTAAAAAGATCCAAACCTTGAAACATGTTGACCCGTTTTTTCCCACAGACACGCCAGCTACTATACTCCTCTTAAAGGAACCTTCGCGACTCCGATATAAACTTTCAAAAGAGGATTTGCCCTCAGCTATATACTTTCAGTTTCTCATACAATCCCTTATCATCATGGTCTCAGAGATACTCCTGAAGAAGCCAGAAGGTGAAACGTGTTGGAAAAATGAGCCGAGATTGATATTCATAAACCCCCCAATATCCGAAAAAATGGGAAATGGGACAAAGCTGATTATTCTGTTATAGACTGATTATTAAACTGTTTATTACTTAGCCAAATGCCCCCCCACCCATGATGAAAAAATAGGGAGGGTATTTTATCCTAAGCTACTGTACCTGAGACAATAACTTACTGTCTTATTATGTTTAGTTTTGCAATTGATAATATGTTAATGACCAAAAAATATTTGTTCTTTCTCCTCTTTATTTTTTTGTATATTAGTTTTATTAAAGGAAATGGTCCATCAAGTCATATGGACTCTAAACTAACATTTCTTTTTCCATTTTTCTCTCCTGTGCTGATTAGTCCTATTGTATCCAGCCCACTCCTCCCTATCTGTGTTGTCCTGGTTCTCCTTTTCAGTTATTTGCTTCCTGTCCTGTAAGTCATTTAGTCTCAGTCTTGTGGGGGGATTTATGCATGCAAATGCAATCCAAACAGAAGTAAACCATCTTGGAATGTGCTCATGTGAGAAGCACCACTGTGAGCTGAAAAATCCCTAATCCTTGTTAAAATTTAAAATTCTGCCGTCATTGAATGTTGAGTTTCATATATGGGCAGCACGATGGCTCAGAGGTTAGCACTAGGTCTTTGCAGTGCTAGGTCCCAGGTTCAAATCTTGGCCAGGATACTATCTGTATGGAGTTTGCAGGTTCTCCCTGTGTTTGTGTGGGTTTCCTCTGGGTAATCCGGTTTCTTGCCACATTCCAAAAACATGCAGTTAGGTTAGTTGACTTCTCCTCAAAAATAGACCTTAGACTGTGTTAATGACATATGACTATGGTAAGGACTTTGGATTGTGAGCCCCTCTGAGGGACAGCCAGTGGCATGACTATGGACTTTGTAAAGTGCTGCGTAATATGTTGGCGCTATATAGATACTGTGTAATAATAATAATAATAGACTTCTGCTAGACTTATCAACTCAATAGAATAACAAATGGTACTACAGGGTTGTACCTCCTGTACTAATGATGTGCCTATACAAGCACAGACAAAATACAAAAAAGATGAGATTTGTGATGAATTGTGCTGTCAACAGTGGCAGAGGAGAGCTGATAATGAGATTAGTGGAAAACTGTAAGGTAAGGGAGGTATAGAGCAAGTTTTGGATTTGCCCAGAGGTAATTGTTAACACACGATAAAGGTTATGCCGATTTCAGCTATTTGTTTAATGGAGAAATAACGGCTTCATTACAAACTATATTGTACAGCATGCCTGCAGAATATGTAAACCACATATGGCACTATAGGCAAGGTGACTTGTGATCCATCCCTGTATTCCGTGCACTAATTCCCTCCCTGCATCCAATCCACAGAGACTGGCAGAGATTTTGAGCTCCTCCTACTGGCTCTCAAGAATAAATCTTTTGCAGCCCCTGTACTGATGTCACAGGGGCTAGGAACAGTTACACAGTACAGGTAATTAAAATATCTATCAAGGGACACTACACAGGGGGAGGAGAATTAGATTTTTAAGGTACCTAGGGGGCTGACTCAGCCATGGCAAAATTCTAGAGGAAACCTCAACAATATATGTGTCCATGTTGCCTATTTTCTTAATTGAATAGGAACAGCCAGGAAGCATTTTCGAATTAAAGGTTTTGTATTCATTGGATAATTTGATGCTAAATTGTATTGGATTGTTGCAAATTTATTACCAGGGGTTATTGTAAAGAAGTGTGCAGCATAGTAATTATTACTGATCAGCTGAAAGCACAGCAAAGTCAGACCAATATGGCAAGTCTGAAGAATGCATCTTAAACAACAGGTCAGCAATGCCAGCCCCCTCCATATTCTTGCTGTGACAGGTTCTCTTTAGCCTCCCTGTGCAGTATTTTAGTGAATGTGCCCATTTTACACATGACTTCTAATTTGCCTTTCTGCCCTTTCATAACCTACTGATCAGACGTAAGCGATGAGTTTAACAGAGCCCATTCTGTTTTATCCCTGCGTTTTCTGCTTCATCTTTTGTTTTCAGTTCAGTCTTATGATTTCCTTATTCTAGCTGTTCTATCTCATGGGGAGAAGAATTTTAAACTAACCCAATCCTGACCCTATCAGTCACAGCAGCCCCGCAGGCCCCATTAAATCTCTGCTTGTCCCCTTTCTCCTCTTTTCCCTAAGAAGGAGATTTAGGAACTCTAATTAATGTGGTTCGGCCCGCCAACCCTCAAGTCTGAGGATATGCAGCGACAGTGTCACAAGGTTGTGGAAAAACTGGGACATGGAGGCTGAGAGGGGACAGAGAAATAATCATTGTTTTAATGATAGGTACAACTCTGATCCATCTTTTTGTACACAGGAATGGTGCTGGTTGCTGAGAACTGAAAAAGGCTGCCATTAAGATATCAGGAATGCTCCTGGAGGTCTACATTCCTGGAAATAAAATAATGCATCAAGGCTAAAAAGTGGCAGTTCCGTGCATGAGCAGAACCCCTGAAATCCCAGGTGACAACCACAGCTCACCTGCAAACCCTGCATGCTGCTTACTTGCACATGTGGTACACAACTCATTTGCTCCCCATGCACACAGGTCAACGGCACTCTTTGTATATCACTCACTAGTAGTAAGGGGGACACCTCCACTCACCAATAGTATCGGGGCAGTTCAGAGTGCAGTTCACCAAAACTCTTTGTGTACAACTCACCTGCACCATGTGCACACAGCTCACCTTCATCCTTTGTATACAGGTTACCTGCACCCAATGCAAAGATTCACCTGAAGTCCTTGTATACAACTGATCTCTACTCCATGCACACAGCTTACCTGTACCCCTTGTGTACAACTCACCTGCACCCCATGCACACAGCTAATCTTCTTCCTTTGTATACAGCTCACCTGTATCACATGCACACAGTTCACCTGCACCCTTTGTGTACAACTCACCTGCACTCCATGCACACAGTTCACATTCCTCCTTTGTATACAGCTCACCTGCACCCCATGAACACAGTTCATCTGTACCCCTTGTGTACAACCCACCTACACCCCTTGCACACAACTCACCTTCTTCCTTTGTATACAACTCACCTGCACCCCATGCACACAGTTTACCTTCCTTCTTTGTATACAGCTCACCTGCACCGCTTGCACACAGCATTGAACCAACTACAGCTAATAGGAACCAGGTAAGTGGAAAGTTCCCAAAACCCCTACTACTTATAAGTGCCCTCATGGTGCTGGTTACCTAAATGGTTCCTGTATCCCTGCCCAATTATTTCCTTTGAATTGGAGCAGTGTTTATGTACCTGAAAACACTTAACAGGCCTAAGATTTCTTCCTACCTCCAGCTCCTGGGTCTCCATCATGCAGCATTGGACTGGATATTTTTCTGCCCAGCTTGGTGACTGCATGTATAGAACAAAGCAAAATATTCTGACAGTCAGGGAAATTCGATCTCTGGGCCATGTTAGAACACCTAACAAGACATCCATGGCATATGCCCCTGGTACCATGGTCTAATGACACCATCACCTAAACATTATTTTTTTTGGAGCTGACCCACATTTCACATTCTAAATGTACAACAGCTGCTTAACAGCTACCAATAACTTTTTATTTCTAGGGATTTGGAAGAACTGCAGGCTAGAATCGCCTACAAAAAAAGCATCTCAAACTGATCTCAAATACAAGCTGAATGTACCTAAAAGCACTTTGTATTAATCCCACCAATACAAGCTCCTAAAGTGATGCTCTGGTGAAGTGGTAAGCAAGACAGATGTTGAAAACCATTGCAGTGGGATAACCCAGCCTTTTATTGTATCACCTGATTATGCAATTTGGCATTTTGTACTGCTAGGCTCACTCTGCCTGCACTATAAATAGAAGAATGACAGGTCCTCTTGTACAGTTAATACTTGCACTAGAGCTTCAAAGTTCATTCATATTTTTCATGACTGTGTGATATAACTTTGGAATGTTGGCATAAAGAACTTCAAGTTTGGAAAAGGGTACAAAAGCATACAACTACGTGCGATGGCTAAAAAAGTCTCAAGAGCTAAAAGCGCACATCCAAAAAGATCACGGGGTGTTGAACGATGGGTCCAAGCTGCGTGTTGTTGTATTACCCAATGACCCCTATGTCACCAATCTGTAAATCCATAAATACAGAATCCAGCATAACAAAGTCTACAAAACCTTTTGGATGCCATTGTCTAGAGATCTCTCTGTTGCATGTTTTGCTTGCAAAAATGAAGTGATGGCACTGGCACGAAGCGTCATGAAGTGCTGAATAGACATCTCTAATATGGGAGAGATGGACGGAGACAAGATGATACAGAGGATTGTTGTTTCCTGGGGTATTTTCAATGTCTTTGATAGAAGAGAGCCATTGGCATCACGAATTCCACAATTTTATAAGCATGCAAATTAATGGCCAGCTAGTTGTGCACTGGCGTAGAGATAAAAGTGAAAATAAACCCAAGAAAAGTATTTAATATAAATGCAATTTACCAGTATTCTTATGTGGGGGCTGCCTTTGTTATTTTTTGCATTTGGTTATCCTGAAAATAACACACTTCCAGTACTATGGTGACAATGCTCACTTATAATATTGTTTCTATGGAGGAGCAGCAGTGTGTACCTTGCAGTATGTTAGGACTTATGCATTTGTCCTATCTCTTCTCCATTTCTATCGTGGCCCTAACACACTTCCTGTTCTAGGGTGACAGGGTCACTTTAACTATGCATATGGGTAGGGTTGGGTAGATTGTTTCAGAGTAAGTGGCAAAAGGGATAAATGCTTTTTGTTTAAGACCCCTGTACAGCACAAAATACAATACAGCCCTTGGATAATGAGTCAATATGAGCGGGGTATTTAAATGCATTGGTGTTTGGTTCCACGAATACATTGGAATAGCAAACTGCAGCAATTGTTAAGTAAAGTCTTTATGTGAAGTGCTTTACCTGCAGACCCAATATATCCAGATAGAACTTGCAAAATCCAATCCAAAAATGCAAAAAAGTGCAGCGCAAAAGGAGGTTAAAAGCAACTTTTGCACTGCTGAATGTAACTTATTAGGATTTTTTGATGCACATCTAAGGTTCATTCCAACCCCATGTCAAATGCAGGAAAACAACAAGGATGTATAGGCTTCTACAACAATCTTTGCCCAAAACTTGCAATATATTTTTTTGCTCACAATACCCAGTAATATGTAATTTTTTAAGAGATGTTTCACATTAGTTATTGTTGTCATCATCATATTGCACTTATGACGCTGCATCCAGATGCTTTCAGATGTCATTGTGCTTCTCTTTGTCAGGCTATATGGATACCAAAAGGTAACATGTTGGGGTAATGGAAGATTTCAAAGACAAAGCTAATGTCAAGGCACAAAAACTTTACAAATATATTTGAGAATAGCCAAGACCACCACCAGGGTAGGTAGCAAGGGGTACTTTTCCAGTGGGCCCTAATTAAAAGAGTTTGAATTTTAGACATGATAGAAGGGGGCAAAGGAAATTCACCTAGTAAGGGGCCCAGAATTTTCTGATGGCAGCCCTTGGAAGGGCAGACAAGCTCCAGTCCATGTCTGCATCTGAGATCTAGAAACGCTGGCACTCAATACAGCACTTGCGAATATATTATTCTACAGTCTTCACAAGCAATATAAACCTGACAGCAGATCCTAACCAAACCATTTATATTAAAAAATAAAAAACAAAAATGTATTTTGGACAGTATCCGCCAATTCTAAGCAGCGGTAATGTTACCAAGCAGCGAAAGTTTGCACAAAGATATAAACTCATCTCCAGTTAATGTGATTTGGCAGGTTATGCACCGGCACTCTGAGAAGATGCAGAAAATTCAAAATGAAATGTTCAGGAAATGTGGTGTAAAAAGATAAAATGTCAGTAATTAGGCACAGGCTGCACCATCCATTGTGAATTAGGTGCCGGCATCCCATCCTTCGCTAACAGAGACTGCTGCAGATAAGCAACCAATTTGGGAATGTGGAGAATTTCTTTCCTGATAATAGGGAGCAGCCTCTGGTATGAGCTGGTAATAGTTGTATAATTGCAGTGAGGAAAGAGGTGCAGGTGTGACACACATAATAAACTGGTACTCACAAGGCCTTCATCCACCGTATGGTATGCCTGTGGTGCCCTTAACAAAATGACTGCTCAAGTTCAAACCCAATACTGGGTGTTACCCATTACCATGCTCCCTGCCATTGACCCAGTGCTTTGTCAGGGTGACACACCTAACTCTGCATTATGAATATGTAATGTAAGTGCCGTCATCACCCCTGGCACTGTCAACATCTTCCTCTACTCTTCTGCTGGCTCAGAACTCTGGCTATTGTGCTTGCAATTGGCTACAATCTACATTGCATACTACACACCCCTGTGTTCCTCTATGTTGGAAACTTTGGCTCCCTTGCTTGGCTGTGGCTGTCGCTTACAATACATACCCCTGACCCCAGCACTCTGCATTCTGACCCCTGCTCACCACATGAGTTACTCCTCAACCCTGCACTCTGTTACATATTACCACCAATTTTATCTGATTGCACGAATCGTTTTAATCATTTCATTAATTTGTTCATTTGAAAAAAATCAATTGATCCTACGACTTAATGCCACCATTGATTCACGGTTCATTTTTTCCTATTGCTTGTGTTGATTGATTGCAATAAAAATCAATGTGTGCACGCTTCAAGATTGAGTTGCACGCAATGGCGCGCTGGGTTTATATTCATTCTTAATGGCACCCCGGATACACCTTGGCAGGGCACTGCAGTATGCACTATATTAGTGTACAGGTAGTCCCCGGGTTACATTTGAGATATGGACTGTAGGTTTGTTCTTAAGTTGAATTTGTATGTAGGTTGGAACAGGTACATTATTTTATTAACTGCAATAAGGACAGATAATTGTCTCAACATATTATTAGGCAGTGTGGTGTCAGTTATTAAATAAATCCCTCACTGTGAGTTAATCACAAAAAAAAAAATTATGCAGCCTAGACATTCATTAACTTCTGGAGCAAGCTGTGCTTTGATATGCAAAAAGAAACAACTGCACAGTTTGTCTTGGTCATTAAAGTTACAAGATGTTATTGATAAGCTCAGCTCTTAAGATCACCCACCCCTCATCTGTGTATAGCAAAAGACTTCTTCTGCAAGTCATGCAAACCCCTCCAAGCCTCAACTTGCACACCAGCGAGCAGGGAAGCCCCGTTCGTATCTAGGAGGCGTCTGTATGTCGGATGTTCTTGAGCACTACCTGTACAGTGAGCTGCATTCAAATGGACGACTTGCTAAATGCATCACATTGTAATGTTCATAGGAATGTAGTCTAACTATCCTCCGGGTTTTTAAAGGATTTGCCATCCCCAAAAATCAATAGATAAGAGGAAAAAGAAACAGAAGAAGCATGGTTTTCATTGGCTTTTATAGGTGTATTAGATTGTAGTAAGTCACATATAACACATAAAGCTGTGTAACAAATGTTTATACAATATGGATATCGGTTGTTCACATTCACAATTAGGCACACGTGCAATAATTGTTGTTGGAAAGAATCTTTCACAATCCTTTCCAATTACAAATGAATGCATGAAGGAGTATTGTACATACAGCACCGTTCTGCTCCCCCTGGAGAGGGGAGGGGGAGAACGATGGAGCGGCACCCTGCTGCGCTCTCGCCCCTTCCCTTTCATTACGATGGTTTGTCGTCCATCGTCTGTGGATCCACCAGGACCGTTGTTCGGACGATGGATGACAAGCACTGTACACACGCAAGATTCTCATCTGATATCAGCCTTAGCCGATTTTCAGACGAGTACCATTCCACGCGTGTACCTAGCCGTAGATGGGGGGTGCGACCTGTTCACTAGACAAAGGATCCCTAATTTAAAGGATCACAACTTTATACAAAGAGGAGAACATTCCATAACCCGACGCGTTTCACCTATAGGCTTTTTCAGGGTACTTGCAGAAAGCGTTAAAGACTGTACACAGAAATAACTTTTATGCAGTTCAGATTGATATAAATAAATATAAAACGTATAAATAGATTACATATTAAATGTAAAATGATGATTTACAATCATTTTACAAATACATATTTTCCATCCATAATCTTGACTATTTATACGTATCCTAGATTGTAAGCTCTTTGGGGCAGGGTCCTCTCCTCCTCCTGTGCCACTGTCTGTATTTGTCTGTCATTTTCAACCCCTATTTAATGTACAACGCTGCGTAATAGGTTGGTGCTATGTTACTCCTCTTTATTATTAATAATAAAATTATCCATGTGAAATTCATATATATTTTCTTCTGTGTACAGCGAAATGCGTCAGGACACAGAACGTTCTCCTCTTTGTATAACTTGTGATACTTTAAATTAGGGATCCTTTGTCTAGTGGACGGGTCGCACTTCCCATCTCATTGTGAATGGGAACAACCGATACTATATTGTATTAACATTTGTTACACAGCTTTATGTGTTATATGTGACTTATTACAATCTAATTCACCTATATTAGTTAATGAAAACCCTGCTTCTTCCGTCTCTTTTTTCCTCTATCTATGTACAGCTGTCTCCTGACATGGTTCATCAATCGGCCATCATGCACTGATGAACAACTGATCAGGAAGAAGCACTGTCAAATCCTTTTAAAATAAAACACAGCAGGGTGCCATTCAGTCATCCTCTCCTCTCCATTGAACAGAACAACGTTCATTCATCTTTCACTGGAAACGATAATTTCCAGCGACAGTCATCTGACGTCCATTGGATATCAGTACGAAGCTGCAGGACAGAGATGGGGCCGGTGTAATTGTCACCTGATCCTGGTTTGCAGGAACCTGGTTATCTGCATGAATAATTCCCAGGGTCATTTAAAGAGGCCCTGTCACTATGTTTTGATTTCAGCTCCAATCTTACGATAATGTTCTCTGTGCATTTACTCGCTTTATTATTATTAAACAGTAATTATATAGTGCCAGCATATTACACAACGCTGTACATCAAATAGGAGTTGCAAATGACAGACATATACAGACAGTGACACAGGAGGAAGAGAGCACACTTCCCAGAAGAGCTTACAATCTAGGATATGTATAAATCAAGATTTAAGATGCAAAATATGTATTTGTAAAATGATTATAAATCATCATTTATCATTTTATGTACACCTCCAAAAGCCCAGACACTGCAAATGGGTGCCAGAATATTAGATGTGACGTTGGCATCCTCAGATCTGTCACTCTATCATCCCCCTTCATTTTGGCTGCTACATAAATTGATTGCTAGGCCCGCACAGACAGCAGTTATGCATTCCTGAGAGGGCTAAAACTTGCAAGGAAGGGGGGAGCTGTGCAAAGACGCATTATTAATTAAAAGAAAAATACATTTTTGCAAAGAAAAAAGAAAAAGTAAGCATTTGCAACACTTGATTTTCATGTCCATTAATTTTGTACCTCCATAAGGATGTATTTATAACTGTGTGCACCTAGTTACACATGCTGGGTGAATGACAGTGCCCACATGCCATGCGGTTTTGTGGTGACACAAGTTAGATGTTCCTGAATGTCTCCCCAATGCACAAAAACAAAGACACTGCTTCTATAAAGCACCAAAGAGGACCCTCCATACAGGGAGGTATTAAAAATTAAAGCAAAGATGAGGATCTTCACCTTACAAAAAAAAAAACCTCCAATGGTCTGCCCTTGGAATTTCACTTTAAAGCCATCTCCTGCAGCAGCTTTTATTTTGCTTGTTCTTCTTGCATGGTGCACGCTTTCATGCGCTCCCTAATGCCCATTCAAAGTCCAAAGTTCCAACCCCTGACCTGCATTCTTGTTCTAATTCAGCATCTCCAGGGTTAAAGCCAGAACAGCATTTTCACATGCAGAGTCACTTGTAAAAATGATTTCCTCCTGGTTGTCATTCTCTTCTTCGCTGGAGGCCGGGTTCACTCCTTTCCATTTTCCCTTGATGGGTTTTCAAGCGAAATCAATGAAAATGCATCAAAACATGACGCCTGTCACAGGTTAACGTATGAAGAGTCATGTTAATGTAATGTAAAGGGCATCGCAACATGTGATTAAATGCACAGCAAGGCTGTCATGTGTGTGTTTCAGCGTTTCCATTTACTTGACAGAGCACGTCTAAAACTGGGTTATAAACTCTAAATGTGTGCAACCCAAGTCCCCCATATATTAAAAAAGAAGCGAAGACCCAATGGCCTGTCCTTAGAATTTCCCTTTTGCAGGTTTACTTCAAAACAGAGCCTAAGCGGCAATCAGTCACCTATTGCCATCTTACTTCTACTTCGTGCCTTGAACATCTCTGGCTGTCTTGATTGGCCGTGCCGGGATGACGTATATTCTACGCATGTGCGTGGGATTTCGCTCCTTCCGGGCATGTGCAAGGGAATCTGGGAATGCTGGGTTTACCTTGCAACCAGCATATATGTGCAGCTCTGCAAAATTTGACAGCTGGGTGGCAATCGGGCAGGTAAGAGCAGTAATAACCACCTGCCTGAATAAAGTTTTAAGGCTCCATAAAGTTTTTTGCTTTGTTTGTGATTAATTTACAGTGAAAATTTTACACAGTAACTGACACAATGCTGCCTAATATTATGCTGGGACAAATCTGTCCTAATTGCATTTATTAAAATAATGTACCTGTTCCGACTTACATACAAATTCAACTTAAGGACAAAGCTACAGTCCCTATCTTGTATGTACACCGGGGACTACCTGTACAAATAAAAGCTGCAAATTTTAGTGATTTTGGTCGCCTGTTGTCTTTTTATTGCACTACCATTGACTTGACAAGGAGCAATCAGGTCAAACGGTTCTGTAATGCAGCACAATAATGTGAAGGTGTTTTTAGAATACAATGCAGGCTATTTTGTCTGCATTGTGGGGAGCTGCATGCAGGTACAGGGTCCTGGTGTTTATAGACCCTTTTACTAATGGCCCCCGTCACCTACCTATCTCTGTTCCAGCACTGCACTCTCCGTAAATCTTTTCAGCATTCAACACTTCCAGCAGTGTCGGATCTCTGTCTCCCAAAACCACTTACCTCCCGGCCTGCCGTGATCTCCTTCCTCCAGCCTCCTAATTCTCTGCAAGGCAAAGCTGGAGGGAGACTGATGGAGGCTGTAGCTTTAAAACAGAGGGGAATTAGGAACCATGGACCACCAGAGAGGTGAACATAATTTTGGGTGATTATTAAGTTCCCTATAAGAGGACCTGTCTAGGAAACAAGACAGCTAAAGCATATCTCCATGGTGGGCTTTAGTTCTGGTGCAAAAAATCAAGAAATCCAACCATCCAATCATATGCAAGCGAACATATTGTTTTTTTTTTTGTCCTTGCATGTGATTGGGTTTTCTTTATCACATCCTTGTTACAAGCTGGTGAAGAATTACAAAGTTTCTTTTTTTTTTTTTAATCTCCTGTAGCAGAGGTTTTGTGTGGCAAATCTGATTGTAGAATCCTCATCCGTGTGCTGAAGCCCAGATCCTGTAACGTTCAGCGTCTCCCTGTTTACTTTGGTATGCATCAGATAGGAGAGGCAGCTGGAAAGTCCTGTTGGTGTGTCAGGAACACAATGCAAATTCACTAATCCCAGTGGTATTTTTTCACCTGGCCTCATTTTATGATTTGTTCACAGTGCAATAACAGATTTCTCATCCAAGGTTTTAGGTGTTTAAAATCTAATTGAAGTTTCATCAATTATTAATGTAATGCGGTCTGGCTGAGTAAAAATGATAATGGAGAGATTCAATTTTTTTTTTAAGAGTTCTGGAAGGGTTACATTGCTTTGTGCTGGCAGCACGCTGGGGAGTCAGACCCCTGCTCAGCACGGATCCCGGGTCTCCAGCGGTGTGACACGCCCCTTTGTCCATGGCTCCAATCAGCAATGCTGCTCTGCCCTAAAGAGTTGGCACTTTGATGCCTTTTATTCAGTTTATTAATGCAGCACTAGGGACTGAGGTTCAAATCTCAAGCAGGACACTTTCTACATGGAGTTTGTATGTTCTTCATGTGTTTGTGTAGATTTTCTCTGGACATTCCAGTTTTCCTCCAAATCTGACCTTAAACTATGGTGGAGACATCTGATAATGGAAGGGACAATAATGACCCTCTAACATGAACATGGATTCTGTAAAGCACTGCAGATTTCAATTTTTTTATACGCACATAAAATAAATGGCATTCAGCTTGCTAATGTAATTGCAAAAGTCTTATTCAATAGAATAACACTCGGCGATCCTGCCATGGTGGTCCTTGTTTAAAGCAAAACTACACCTGTGATACTCCTCTATCCCCTTTCCCTCATCTTTCTTCCCTTCCTGTACACGGTCTTTGGCCATGTTAATCGGCCAGGCCGGAAAGACGTAAGTTCTGCGCAGGTGCGCATCAGTTTCTGGCATACGCAGGGGAAGCCAGGATTGCTGCGCATGTGTAGCAGTTTAGCTTTGCCAGATACCTGCAGAAATCAGGCAGACAGGAGGGCTTTATCAGAAGGGACCAAGCCTGTCCCTTGCTGCAATATTGACCTGCCCAATCATTTTAAGGTCCTGCCTGCTTCGAGTGACAACGCTCTGTCCCTGTCTACCAATTTTGCTCCTATGTTGTCCAAAGTGCCCATTTAAAATGCAGGTGTGATTTGCTAACCTGAAAACTTGCATGCCGCTAATGTTGGATTGCATGTAAAGAGGAAGTGGCTGTGAGAGATGAACTAAAAACTTAAAAAACATCAATAAAAGACTTTTTATGATACACAAACTAAATGTCTATCAGTACCCAGAATGGCACAACCATGGTGTAGCACTTGTGTCGGTTGTTTTCAGCTAACCTGGACTGGAAGTGAGGTTTTGCAAAAAGGGAACGGTAAATAAAAATAACCACAAAGCACTAATAATCAGAAAGAAGCTTGAAAAAGACCCACAGATTCCAGTCATACAGAATCCCTGGAAAGAAACATTCCAGGCTTCCTTTATCTATTGCTGATCTATTTTCATTCATCTTCGGCTTAGTGTTTACCTAGGTTTCCATACAACTGCTGTCAAGAGAATGTCAGAATTTCCTTCGGAACGTTGCAGAAATTCCAATTTTCTCCTGAGAAGAGTCGCTGAGGCTGATAAACAAGAATGGAGGAGCCGGGGATACGAGAGCAGTGACAGAGACGACAGACACCTCGTCTGGGTTAACTCGTCCCCGAGAGGCGCAGATCCAGGCAGAGGGGACGGTGACGCGATGACACTTAGCAGGCTTTGTGGCTGCGGTGACAGGAGGAACCTGGGGGCCCGGTCTGCCCGTCTCTTCATTTACAGGGTGAATACTCTAGAGATGTCAGACCAAACTGGCGCCGGTCCCATGGCAGTATGATGGTTAATCATACATGTCATCTATGGCTGAGGAATGTGTGTGTAAATGTTAACAGACAAAGAGGAAATAAGATCTGTCACATTATTATTGATTTTGGAAGTGTTGGTGTTACTGTCGTCTGAAAATGCCAGTTGCCTGGCTGTCATAATGATTTAGTCACATAAAGGATAACTGGACTTTCTGAGTGCATCAAAACAAAAGGTATGCAAACATTTCAGCTGATGTTTTTAGAAAGCAGCCACAGCCCGAGTATAGAAGTCTCGCCCCTGCCAGCAAAGCTGTAGGACCCTTGATCTCTACTATTTTAAACAGAGGTTCTGACACACTCCCTGCTGAGTCAGTCCTATGGCTCTGTGTTCCCTAAAACTCCTGCTGACTGAAGGGACCAGGGACCTTTACAGAAAGACCTCTGCTTCCAACAATCCCTTTTGTTTTGGAATACTTAGATAATTTAAACTGGAAAAATAAATTTCTGTTTAGCTTTTTGATGGGTCTCTGCTATGGCGGTGCAACAAATGGGTTGTGTGTTTTTTGTTGTTGTCATTTATTGCATTGGGGCAGTGCTTTTATTTGAATGGGTTGCCCAAATTCTTTGCAATGCATTCACCAGACGTTGTGCCTACTGCACATTTGAATGTGTGGTGCATTTGGGGTGCCATTTAAATCAATAGAAACCTTTCGCACCAACATTTGTCATTTGTGTTGCCACCAGTAGAAAGGAGCACAAGGAACGAGCGATCTTTCATGATCATTACCAGCGACAAACAGCTGAAAGATGGACGAATGAGCTCTGTACATACAGCGCCGTTCTGTTCTATGGAGAGAGGAGGGGGGACAACGAGCGATCGGCACCCCGCTGCGCCCTCCCCACTTCACTTGTATTACTGTCATTCAACGCCTGTCAGGATGGATCTTTGAACGACGTTGGACAACCTCTGTAGGATCTCGCCTGAGAGAACCCCAACTCGGGTTAAAGCAATCCCCATCTGACGTGTGTACATAGCCTTGGATAGGCAGCTCTGCCAAGGCATTGCACTGCAGCCATTCCGTAAGCATTGCTGTGCCTACGCTTTTCCTAGTAAAATTTTGATAGGTTCCATTTTTTTTTTTTTTTTCAGTCGTCGTTTCCAGAATCCATACGTGCCTAAGGAAATGTTGTTGTTGCTTATACTGAAATATTACTGCGCCCTTTATTAAAAAAAAAAAAACTAACTGATTTAGCTCTGTATCCAATTAGTGGCTGTGGTTACAGCTCATGGCCAGCAAATCGACTCACAAATTAGGCAGAAAGTTTTTGTTTCTATGCAGAGTCGTCGTTGTGCACAGTATCTTACATTTTTATGAATACAGTTGCTCGCAAATATTAATGATATTAAAATGTATGTCTGGGCAAAATAATAAAAAATAAATCAGTCTGCACATTGCAGGTTTCCTCCAATTATAAAATGTCAGTCTGCTAGAAATCTAGTGAGCTGACAAGTTTCTGTTTGAGTTGACAACTCTTCATTTGCTGCACTAAAATCCTAAGCAGCATTGTCCGTTCTGTCTGTTCCAAAACTGCTTTCTCTCATGTTATAGAAATGTGGAGTGGCAGGGGTGTACTGTAGTCCATCAAGGCAAAACTGGGCAGGGCTGACAACACTGCCCCTGCTGCTCTGAAATCCCAATCAGTGTTGTCAGCCCTGCCCAGTTTTGCCTTGATGGACTACAGTACACCTCCGCCACTCCAGCTTATTACACAAACATAGGAGCTCATTGGGTTTCTGGTAAAATAAATAAATGTTTTTTTTTACCTGCAGCAAGAAAAACAAAGTGCATGTCTGCAATTTTTTATTTTTGCATAAACTTTTAAAAAATTGCACAGTTGGTTGGATGGCTAGCGCTCTTGCAGCTCTGGTTCCCAGGTTCAAATCTCAGTCAGGACTCTATCTGCATGGAGTTTGCAGGTTCTCCCTGTGTTTGTTTCCTCCGGGTGCTTCGGTTTCCTCCCACATTCCAAACACATGCAGTTAAGGTAATTGACTTCCCTCCTAAAATTGTCTTTAGACTGTATTTTGTATGTATATGTATATTTTGTATGTATATGTATGCATGTATATGTCTATAGTAGGGATATTAGATTGTGAGCCCCTTTGAGGGACAATTAGTGACATGACTGTAGACTTTGTACAGCTCTGCGTAATATGTCAGCGCTATATAAATACTGTATAATAATAATTCCTGATACTGTTGTCTGAAGCTACTGCAGTTTTATCAGTTTCAGGTAAATAAATAAGTCTGTTTGTGTTTTGCAGGAAGCCGCAGGATGATTGAAGGATACAGTCCGGTTGTGCAGTCCCTCCTTGGGACTTTGTTCACATGGGGGCTGACGGCGGCTGGGTCGGCTTTGGTCTTTGTATTCTCCACAGGTCAGGTGAGTGGAATCGAAAATAAGAAAAACACTTATAGGTATTATCTTCCTTTATTGCTTGTGATTCATTTATTGCCTTAAACTACATCTTGGGATAAAATGTTCCTGACCTTGTAGGCATGGGTCTGTTTATATGAACTCGAAGATATGTGAGCAGAAGAAATGGATTGATAGGACTTGGGTTGCTGATCACATTTCTATATACAGTGTTCTCCCCAGAAATTTTTATAAGCTGGGTGGGAAGAAGCTTTAGGCAGGTAGCAGACCCTGTATTGTGAGCCAACTTTTCAGTAACCACTCAAAAACAGCCGGGTGGTTGCTGAAAAGTGCTGGGTGGTGTGCCCGGCTTAAAGGGACTAGAGAGAACACTGATATATTTTTCTTTACCACTGCTTAATAGTTTCACTGATTTGTTACCATAACAATGCACAGCAGCTATAGAACATTGCTGATGTCAATGTAGTGATGTTATAAACGTAAAAAGTTTACCTTATTATCCATGTAGAGATTACAACCTGACCGACGCTCCAGGCTGGAACCCCAGCCTTCCCTTCAGTCTTGCACAATTGTGTCAGTTCCTTTTCTGGACTGCTTATTCGGATGCTACTGCACACTGCGAGCCTCTCAGAATGGGCCTGATTTAAAGCTCCCCAAGGCTGGAGAGT
The DNA here is from genome assembly GCF_032062135.1 of Pyxicephalus adspersus. Classification (NCBI taxonomy): domain Eukaryota; kingdom Metazoa; phylum Chordata; class Amphibia; order Anura; family Pyxicephalidae; genus Pyxicephalus; species Pyxicephalus adspersus. Next base: position 7,456,343 of record NC_092860.1, on the reverse strand, counting down.
ATACATTTTCTTCAGTGAACCTGGGTGATCCACTAAATGTGGAATGGATCTGGTCCAACATTGAAAATATTTGCAAAAAGCAAATGACTTTTAGAAAATCCGTTCTATGTTTGCTGGATCACCCAGCTTTACTGATGAAAGTGTATCCTCTCCAGCCTTGGAGAGCTTTAATAAATCATGCCCAATGTGTGTTAGAATCCACGGCTTGTCATACAGAGTCCGCTTTATTCCCTGGCTGCAGGATGTCCATCATCATCCATCCCAGCCTGACTGTCCCTGGCTGCCCCCTTTCTGGATTTTAATTCTTTAACTTTTGGAAGTTCACATGAAAGGTATATAATGAAACTTGAAAAATGTCATTTGCTCATTTCTTTTTTTTTTTTTTTTTTTTAAGACTATATATATTTTCTCCTATTCGCTCCAATTTTTGTGAACATAAATAATCAAGGCCATGCTTTTATGTCACAGGTTAAAGCGGAACTAAACCCTATTCTTCCCCATTTTATCCTGAGAGCCGCCATCTTTTTCATTATACTTTTCCACATTCCATAATCGGTCATTGGCCAGGCCTGGATGATATCGGCTCCAGCAATCGCAGCAAAGCCAAGACGTGCCGGGTATCCGGACAATGTGTAGCTCAGCTTTTGACAGATTTAGACAGTGATCAGGCAGAAAAGAACTCTTCTTGCAGTATTGCTTGTCTCTTTTTGCAATAGAACCCTCCTTGGGCCTTTTTTTAAAATGGAATTTCAGTAAAAGTTTAGTTCCGCATTAATGTTTATTACAATAAGTCAGCCTATTTATTTGAATATGTTAATCTAAAATTAAAGTGCCATGCAGGTCCGTATACAAGTTTACTTCAAAACCAGGCCCCTCTTTGGCTATGAAATAGCACGTCCTTCATTTCTATTGACAGAATCTAACACTTGATTGATATTAGCTTTAAACATCTAGCTCTTTTCATCAATATCACAAATTTGCTTTTTTTTTTTTTTTTTTAGGTACATAGAGTCAGAACGTAGATTTGGACTAATTACCAATTAAGTTCCTAAAAGAAATAGTGTTAAAGGAAAGAAAAGTGGTTTGCGGCTTACGAATTTGATTCAAATCCTAATTATGTATTTTTTCATGTTAGATCAATACATAATTACAAACATTCAAATGTCAAACGTGAACCCCAGGCCTGTTTAACAATTCACAGGAATAAGGGTGACATAAACTATACATACGAGCTCCTAATAACAAAGGTTATACAAGGAAAGAATGAGGACCGTATTTTGCCGTATGAAATCTGACACGTTTCGTCACGAACAGGCTTCTTCAGGGATATTGATAATTAACAAGCTTAATGGTCTGTATGTACATATAGATATAAATATCAGAGATTGTACATTCTATATTCATCATATCATAGGTGATTTTAAAATATCACACCAGAAAAACAGTGTATTTATAAATGCTAATACATATATAGAATATAAGTATAATGATATAAGTCTTGTACTACATGTATATTGAATAGCCTTAATAAAATGAAATTATAAGTTGTGGTATTTACTTACTTGCCCTTGTTGAAAAATCCCAAAAGAAAGCATGAAAAATGAAGTGGTGATGGTAATAAAATAAGTAATGATTGAAGATTTTTCAACAACAGCATGATGAATATATAATGTACAATGTCTGATATTTATATCTATATGTACATAAAGACTGTTAAGCTCATAAACTTTGTCACTAATATACATCACTCTTTACGAGACAAGTGTTCTTGTTTTGAAAAGCTTTTTAAGCGAGTCGCTTGCTCATTTCTTTATTTTCTGCATTATATAACCATTAAGACTTGGGCAATTCATTTTTCATGCACTAATCTTTTTGCTTTGTCCTTTCAATGTAGGAGATTTAGAAAGGAGCATTTTGATCCCATCAGAGATGCCTAATAAATGTTTTGCAGCAAATGGTTTGTAATTTCATGGGCTCTCCATGTTGGCGTGTCGATGTCTTTGGCTATGTGCTAGCACAGCTCATGTTCCCGTCAGTGGGAGATTGGGAGTTGGCGCTCGGTGGGCTTTGTAGTGTGCATGAGCTTTGCAGAAAAGATGCCATTTGTCTCTAAAAATCTCATGTTCCCTTTGTTGTGATGGAAAGTGACAAGGCCGAATGGGAACTTGATGGCAGAACAATAATTCTGTTGACATTGGAGACTAATTCTGTTGGTGACACCGGGGTTTAGGAGAATGTAGGTCTGGCAGGAGAGATCTGTTAATTCCACTGCTGATACTGAATACTGAAGCGGACGAAGTGATGATTTAGAGTAAGAAAATGTAATATATACTGTGATATGAGGGGCCCTTGCAGCAAGCATACAGATAAGTCTGTTAACAGTACAAGTGTCTTTACTGTAATATAAAACAATATAGCTTTCTTCAGCATATATCAAAACCAAACAAAAATGTCAGCTTAACAAGGTGAGTACAGAGTTCTCTGTACAGTCCTCTGTAGTACAGTCCTTAGTGTCTATGAATCAAATCAGCATCAACGGCATACAAAAAAAAACAACACAGCTTCTTAGCTTGTTTGCTCCCACACAGGCTTGTTTGCAGCCTATCTACTGCAATTACACTCCTTTTTCCTCCAGTCTGCCGTCGCCTTAACCTAGGGGTGTACCAGAGTCCAGGGCCCTGAAGTAAACTAACACTGGAAACCCTAGAGTTGCCCTCCATTACTCCTGGACTCTTATTCCTAGCATACACCCTGGTTTTAAAGTGTCTATGCTCTACATTAAGGGTCCCCAACGCCTAGTGGGCTGCGCCTGTCTAACAGGTGGGCCACGACTCTGGCCGGTGCACCCCCCAGCAGGGTCAGATTAAGGACCCCGCTTGAGGGGGCAACCCGACCAGAGCTTCGGACCAGGTCTCCCTTATGCATCGCAGGTTTAGGGAGGTGGGCGGGTTCTGGCATCATGATGTCACTCTGGGGGGTTTCTTCCCCTTTGAGTGACACACAGCTCCTCATGAATGAGGGGTCCAGAATCCATGCATTTAGTGAGCTCCAAAAGGTTGGGGACCACTGCTCTACATCATTGTTCGCCAACCTTTTCGGAACGGAGGACACCTAAATTTACCGGCTCCAGACTGGATGTACCGGGTGTCACGCAAAGGGGAAGAAACTTCCCCTTTAGTGATTATTATTATTATTATTAATAATAAACAGGATTTATATAGCGCCAACATATTACGCAGCGCTGTACAATAAATAGGGATTGCAAATGACAGACTAATACAGACAGTGATACAGGAGGAGAGGACCCTGCCCCGAAGAGCTTACAATCTAGTAGGTGAGGGAATTTCACACACAATAGGAGGGGAGATATGTAGTGGTGGGAAGTAGTGGTGGTTTCAAATGACAGAAGAAGCCGGGTAGGCAAGTTTGAAAAAATGGGTTTTGAGGGCTCTTTTAAATGAGCAGAAAGTAGGAGCAAGCTGAATAGTACAAGGAGACCATTCCAGAGAGTTGGAGCAGCTCTAGAGAAGTCTTGTATTCGTGCGTGTGATGAGGTTATGAGTGAGGAAGTCATTAGTAGGTCATTGGAGGAGCGGAGAGAGCGGCAGCGGGAGTATTTTTTAACCATGTCAGAGATGTAAGTGGGACAATAACTGTGTAGGGATTTGAAGGCAAAGCACAGGAGCTTAAATTTGATTCTAAGGTGAAATGGAAGCCAATGAAGAGAACTACAAAGAGATGCAGCGGAGGAGGAGCAGAGGGATGGATGAATGAGTCTGGCTGCAGCATTCATGATAGATTGTAGAGGAGAGAGTCGGGTTAGTGGAATACCAGAGAGGAGGATGTTACAGTAGTCCAGACGGGAGATGATAAGAGCATGTACAAGGAGTTTGGTGGTCGCAGGGGACAGGTAGGGGCGGATTTTGGAGATGTTGCGTAGGTGAAAGTGGCAGGACCTGGAAATGTTCTGAATATGGGGGGTGAATGAGAGGGCCGAGTCAAAGGTGACACCAAGACAGCGTGCCTGAGGGGAGGGCCGAATAACAGTGTTGTTAACAGTTAGATATATGTCAGGGGGGAGATTTGGAATTTGAGGGGGGGATGATGATGAGTTCTGTTTTATCCAGGTTGAGTTTCAGGAATCGGTCAGACATCCATGATGAGATGGCTGACAGGCAGCATGAGACCTTATCCAGGACTGAGGGAGACAGGTCAGGAGTGGACAGATAAATTTGAGTGTCATTAGCATAGAGATGGTACTGCAAGCCAAAGGAGGATATGAGACTACCGAGAGAGGACGTGTACAGAGAAAAGAGAACCGGTCCAAGGACTGACCCTTGGGGAACACCAACAGGGAGGAGAGTGGGTGAGGAGAAGTTACCATTGAAAGAAACTTGAAAGGAGCGGTCAGACAGATAGGAAGCAAACCAAGAGAGAGCAGTGTCACAGATACCAATGTCATGATGCCAGAACCCACCCACTCTCTCATCCCAGGTCTGACCCGCTAGGGGGTGCACCGGCCAGAGCCGCGGACCAACAAATTTTTCAACAACCGGTTGGTGACTGTTGCTCTACATGATGTAGACACATATCTCCCATCCCAGTAGTCCTGTACAATACATACATACAAACATGCATACAACCTGTTGGATTTTCTCATTTGCTAACGTATGCAAACGTTGTTTTGCTTAAAGACAAACATGGCTCCATATAAAACAAAAATAAACTGCAAGGTGATAACATAGCTGTCTGCATAATACAAAGGTAAAAAAAAGATAGAGACTTTAGCCTTATATTCCTGAGGGAATTGTTCTCACAAGACCCTTAACCATCATGAATGACAGCTTTGTATATAATCAATGGGTTTGCTCCTTTATGTGCACCTTTGACCCCAGTATATATTATAAATGAAGCCTTCAAATACACACAGAGGCTACAGCCTACCTGCTTGATCATTTGACGTAGTGCACCAGTACAGATTATTCCCGTTTTGTCTGCAACCTGGTTATATGGGAACCCCTATTTATAAGTCCTTTTGATGTTTTTGTTTTATAAAAGAACTTACCAGTCTTTACTCAGCAACATTAGGTTGTGGGCAGGGAGGTGGTGGAGGTAGGTAAGTTTCTTGCTATTAATACAGCAGAGAAAAGTCAGGTCACCATGCTGAACAATTGTAAATTGGAATCGATTGGGAACAAATACAAATCCTTCGGCCAATAAAATATATCCTGTAATTGTATTGTAATGGTGTATTTAGCTTTTGACGCTGTGCATTTGTATTCCTTAGATGCCAGAGTGCTGATTTTATGGTCAGTTTGTGTCCCTTCTGGGGAGCCAGGGGAGCCAGGTGTGACAGGTGGTTGGAATTTCTAAGGACTGGCATTCAGCTTGCCAGGGTGCACCATTATTTCAAGATCTGAGGCTTCCGGTATTCATGTTACATTTTGGAAGGGGTATAGCTTCTCCCTGTAGCTGCAAATCGGCAAAGGAAGAGGGGATTAGCAGTGGCATGAATCCCGGATAGAACTGGATAGCCGGCATTTTTAGCAATATTCACATTCAGCCAAATCCTTCACTTTTAGCAAAGCGAATCCTAATTCTGACTTTGCAGCTTAGCGAGCCCACATTATCACATGCAGCTTATTTAAAGCTGTGCAAACCTCTGCTATCTCACTTTATGTTCAATCTTTTGTTCTAGGAATTGCCTCATATGTCTGTATGCTGGGAGAAAATGTACCGTGATAAGACACATGTGATTACTTTACTTCTGATTAGTACGTTTTTAATTTAGGAGTTAAAGCGGAACTAAACCTGACATATAAACGCTACTATTTATTCAGGCTGTGCTTGCATATCATCAGAACCCTCCAATGCATCCCCCCTGCTGAGATATATTTATAACACCTTTTAATGTGGACCGGCAGATTAACATTGTTTCAGAATCATGTTAGGACATACAGATCATTTTTACTGGTGTGATGTTGGCCTTTAGGACCTGGCTTAGGAGCCTTTTCATCTTTGCTTCCTGAAACCCTATGTATCTAGCTTGGTTCTCCGGTGGTCTGTGCTGGCAGAACAGGTACACCTTTCAAAACAAATGCCCTCACCAGTGTTCAACCCAGAATTTTTTTTTTTTAAGCTGGGCGGAAAAAAAGCTGTGGGTGGGTGGTAGCCCCTGCATTGTGACACCCTACGCCTAATGAACCACCCAAAAACAGCCATGTAGGTACTGAAAAGTGCCGGGCGCTGCGCCCAGCTAAAAGAGGCTGAGGAGAACACTGCTCACACAGATTGTATTGTATTGCTGGAAATAAAAGGGGTTGAGTGCTTAAGGACTCATTTTTGTACCTGTTGGACTACTAAGTCATATTAAAAGAGGAACTAAACCCTAAAGTGCCTAAAACAAAAAAAAAAAATCCCCTTGCCATCAATCCTGCAGGGCAGTCCAATCCATCCAGAGGTCTCTGCTGTCGGGTCCAGCGTCATCCCGGCATCCGTCCGCATGTCATCTTCCTCTCTACTTCCGGGTTCTTCATCCTTTGTCACCCAACCCAGGCGGGTGACGTAGGATGGAAATAAATACTTGACGATCTCACTGCGCATGTGTGAGATCGGCAATTTTTTTTTCATCACGAAGGGACCTTCTGTGCATGGCCGAGCTTGTGCTCCCATTTATTATCGATCGCGTAGGTGGTCGAGAATTAGGGGGTGGTGTACTCTCCGGCAGGGTCAGGAAAAAGACCCCACTTGGGGGGGCACAACGGTCACAGCCGCGGACCACATCTCTTGTATGCATCGCAGGTTTAGGGTGGTGGGCGGGTTCTGGCATCATGATGACACTTTGTAGGGAACTTTCTTCCTCTTTGAGTGACACAGCTTTCCAGTCCATGCATTTCGTGAGCTCCAAAAGGTTGTGGACCAATGCTCTACATTTAAATTTACGGGCCCTGGAGCGCGCATGCGCCGGCAGCTGGGTTTCACTCTTAGGGGAAGAAACCTTTTGGTGCCATGATGCCAGAACCCACTCACTCTCCCATAGTTCTTCATCCTATGTCACCCAACCCAGGCGCGAGATTGGGTGATGTAGGATGGAAAAAAAAACTTGCCAAATTTTTTTCCCCCAAGAAAGGGCTCCTTCTGCGCATGCCCGAGCTTGCGCTCCCATTCATTCTCAATCGCCTAGGTGGTCGAGTATTGGGGGGCGGTGCTGCACCATTTTTTTTTTTTTTGGGTGGCACTTGAACAAAAAAGTTTGTTCAGGGGTTGTCTAACTCAGACTGTCTTGGAAATGTCCACATGTGATGCAGAGCCTCAATGACTGAAAAAACTTTAAACCTATAAATGAGAATGGTGCGCCTGGGACAGTCAAGATGGGGCTAAATGAACATGGACTTCCTCCAGCTAGGAAATGAGGCAGCTCCATCTGATTGCTTCAGCTTTGAATGCCCATTGAGAGAGGCTCACAGTGAGCAGTGAAATCAAGAGTATTTCAGTTCAGGAGAGGAGCATAGAAAGCTGTGCAAGTTTGAAGGTTTAGACTGGAAGGCAGATATAATGTCTTGTGTATAGAGTATAGAAGGTACACTCAACTCTTTCTTGCTGTGTGTAAAGAATTGTTTCTATATTTTTAGTGAGTGTCAGACCGAAAAGAAAGTGAGAGATCATTTCTTCAATAGGCAGAAATATAAATGGACTAAAGAAGGTTTAGGAGCCCGATGCCAATTGACAACCCATTGGATTGGCCAGCAGTAGAGCTGACAGGACCTGGAGTAGTTGGGTTTTATTAAAACTTTTGTCAATATTTCATTACTGCCTGTGTGTCTAAAAGTAAGAAATGATTTTTTCTGTCTTGTGGGCTGGTGTTTGGTAGAACTGAAAGCTAACCTCCACCTTGGGAGCACTTAATTTCATATATAGCCTTGGGAGGTATTATTTCATATACAGTGGTACCTTGGTATAAGTCCTTAATTCGTTTCTGATCCTTGGACTTATACCAAACAAATTTTCCCATAAGAAATAAAAGGAAAATGATTAATCCATTTCCATTAAAAAAATCCTATTGTTATTAGCATGTTATACATTGATGGGGCTGTATAAATTAATTTAAACACTGCTTAATACTAAAGTACATAAATACAAAAGCAATTAGATGAAATAAATGAAAATTTAACCTCACTTTACCTTGCTGAGAAGAGTCGAGTGCCTACCAGGATGGTGCTGAGAAGGGAGGAGATGGTATGTAATTCACAGAGAGTTATAGCGCGGGTTGTTCACTGAATGGTAGCAAGAGCGTGCTGACGCTCGTGGCTTTGTCTCGAGAGAGGTAAAAAAGGGTAGCACACAGTATTTTGGCCCATACAAGTTCTACCAAAAAAGGTTGTATACCATGCAAAATTTTTCTAGTCCAAACAGGACTTATACCAAGTTGGACTTATTTCAAAGCAGACTTATACCGAGGTAACACTGTATAGTTACATAGTAGGTTAGGTTGAAAAAAGACCATCAAGTCCATCAACTTCAACCACTAGGTAAAAAAACATCTCCCAAGTAAAAATCCTTATAAGACATATGACAAAGTGTTCTATTGCTTTCTGACTGTTCAAAATCATCACAATAAGTCGGCACAGAGTTGAGCTTCAAGGCCTTTCCTACTGCATTTTTATTGTGTTTGCCTGTTGATAGTGCTCAAAGTTTAGGCCCTGGTAGTGTTTAGGCTTTATCACATGTCACATTTTCTTCCTACTTGACTATCTTTTGTCAAATGAGTTTTTTTAAAATGACCTTATCTGCATGCAACACTTTTATCTGCTCCTACCACAGACTCAATTCATTGCATTTTTAAACCAATATTGTACCAGACAATGGACTGAAACTTGAATCGGTCTACCAAGAATTGACACTTCAGCATTTGGTAGATTCTATATTTTTAATTCACCATCTCTTGTATCTCTTGGGGACTCTATTGGTCCCTCAGGAGAAGACCCCACCATCTCTTTGCTGTGCCTATTTAGGTTTATGCACCTGCTGAATATATAATGGTCTTTTTCCATCCCTACACTGAGTTCCCAGGTTTGCACACCTGCTGTGTCAAATGATGAAGGGCTCCCATCATTTCTGCACTATGTTCCTGGGTCTTTACACTTGTTGTATCTATAATAAAGGGGCTTCTTCCATCCCTGCACATAGTTTTCCTGCTCTATACACTTACTATGCCCTTTAAGGCATTCCCACCATCTTTGTAGGGATTTCCTGTTTTAAAACACCTGCTGTACCTGTTAAAAGAAGCTCTCACTATCCCAGTATTGAGTTCATAGGTCTGCACACATCCTTTGACCAATATGGGGGTCTCCCATCATCCCTGTGTTGAGTCCCCAGGTCTGCACACCTTCTGTGCCCATTATGGGGGTCCCCCGACATCCCTGTGCTAAGTTCCTGGGCCTGCATACCTTCTTTACCCTTTATAGGGGTCTCCCACCTTCCCTGTGCTAAGATCCTGGGCCTACACACCTTCTTTACCCATTATAGAAATCTTCCACCTTACCTGTGGTGAGTTCCGAGGTCTGCACACCACCTGTGCCCATTATTGGGGTCTCCCACCTTCCCTGTGCTAAGATCCCAGGCCTGCATACCTTCTTTACCTATTATAGCGGTCTCCCGCCATCCCTGTGCTCAGTTCCCATGTCTGTACACCAGTGATGCCCATTTTGAGCATCTACCATGCCTTTGTTGAGTTCCTGGGTCTTCACACCCCCTTATGAGGCAAATTTTCAATCCCTCTGCACTCTCCCCTGCATTCTTCTTTTATGAAGAATGTAAGGGGGAACTGGGATACACAAAGGTAGGCAGTAACAAAAAATACAAATTACATTTTTTTGTTTTTCTTTAAGTTTGCTTCTCTATGTGGTTGGTTGTCTGTTGACATTGGTTTGTAAACTTTTGTAAATAGAGTACAATGTTGAACGGTCCATAGTTTTCCCCTATACATTGTAGTAAATGTGGTAAGATAAATATTTTAACATGCAAAAATAAAATCTGTTTTCCTTTTGCCCTTCACAGAGACGGGTCTTAGATGGCAGCTTGGGGTTTGCCGCTGGGGTAAGTGTATTAACTCTTGTATAATTTCTCCATACTAATGAAGTGTTAGATAATAACGTGCTTTTGTCTTGACTTTTTTTCTTCTTCCATGTGATGAATCGGAGCGTCCATTGTGTTTTAACTTTCACTGCAGGCTCACTATGAAATGCTCTCTGTCACACATTGTTCTGTCATTCTTCCTAATATCTAATGTCGTTGACTTCCCATTATTGGAGAATAGAAAACGATGTTATAGCCCTGAGATTCGGAGAGGAGATTTAAATGCCTCATGACATCCTCCTCGCTCAGATTTTAGAGAAACATTTTGATGTGAACATTTTTTTTCCCCTGCTGTTCCTCAAAACGGTACACTGGGGGGTCCCTCGTTTGGCATGCAAAGTGCGCCATGGAACGGATTTGCCCAGCAGAGTGTATACGCTGGAAATTTCCCATGAGCATTCGGAGGGGCTGCTTTCTGAAACTTAATTTGGTTTTAAGCAAGTTATGTTCTGTTAATTGTGTTATGTATATTGCATTGTCTTTCTGAAAATGAGAAATATTTTGCTTCCCTTGAAAAAATGTATCTAGCTCTGTCCCAGCCTATTGGCAACTGCTGGTATCCACTCTGGCCTTTTCTAATGCGACTTCTTTTTTCCATTGGGGCATCATTACTGTTGTGGCACAGGTGGTGTGGAGCTGTTCTATAATTGGCATTTTACAGTGTACACTGCACTGCACAGGAATGGCCACTGCATGCACCATGATGTGTACAGCCTGCATGTGAGTGATGTATTTGAGGTACGTGTAAGAGTTATATCATTTAGTGGCTATCCAATGGCTGAAAAAGCATGCCATGGAGTCAAAGATGGCAACATTCAGAGAAATGCAGCAGTGACAGGTTCCTAAACCTCTCATCATTGCAGAGCCCTACAACAAGGTGCTGTGCATACTTGCTACTTATGGCAATTTTCACACACTAATGATGACTACTATAACACATCATCCTGTGTATTTTTATGTAACATGCAGTATAAGTACCTAAGTTCGATTTGGAACTAGCCTTTGCAGTCACTGCACAGTGGGTCAGAGTATGTTAGGATGAAGCTGCAGAAGACACCAGTTTACAAGCTTTAAAAGAAAGAATGCTGAAAAGACCGCACAATGGCAGAAAAAAGGAGTTCATTGACTTTTCTGCCTTTACTGCCTAGTCACAAGCTAGGGCAGGTGCTGGACAATCTGGGCTCAGAATGGGTTAAATCATTTTGGCTATTAGATTGAGCACATCTTGTGGTTTAAAATAAGTACTGCAGGGCAATCTCTGTATCAAAAGTGAATATTGCAGCAATTGTTGGTTTTGTTATTTTATATTTCAGTGATCTTTTTCTTACTGTTCTGCTTTAAGTATCCCTTTGAAGACCAATAGATTATTAGATGAGCTACATAATCACATTGGAATAGCAGTTTAGTGGGTTGTCATTTTTTACTTGGACATTCAAGGCAATGTAACTGGTCAGGTTTAATGCTGACCCATTCAACAACTTATATCCAGTGTCTCTTTGCTCCCCTAATGCTCTGGGAATGAAGAGAGCAACATGGCTATCCTGGTATGGGGGAAACATTTGACTTGCTCCCCTACTTTTTGCATTTTTAATGGTGCTTGCTAATTATCTTCTTTGTAAAGAAACTGAAGTGTAAACATGTTCACGCCTTTTGTTAGATCAGACTTAAATGGAATGCTAAACTTGGCTCTAAAGTATGTCTGCAGCTACATAGGTAATGAAAGCTTGCAAAGCAAATGTAAATCCAATAATCTATCTGCCCTTGTCACAGTTTGACTTTAAAGTGTACCTGTACTTTACCTATCCTTATATTTCCTATACCACCTCTGAGATATAGGCGTACCATTGAGCTATGTTCAGTCTGGAGGTGAAGCTGTGGTGCGTCTCCTGCTTCTTCGGGTAAGATTCCACCCATAGACAATGAATGAGAGTGGAAGTGGAGTGGGAGCTGTTCAGCACCATATACTGCTGCCTGTTAAAAATGTCCAACCAGAACCAACAGCTGTAGTGTGGGCAGCTTAGCAATGGGCAAGGTGTCAGCCATCAGGAGCCGCATGGGTACGCTTGTTCTCTTGGCAAGTCTTTGGTTAGCCTCATTGTGATCTCAGAGAAAGGATAATAAAGCTGTTCAACTATAACGAAAGTGGACAAATCTTATAATTTAGGTCTTGAGATTTATAATGTTGCCTTTGTGGTAATCATTGTTTATTGCAGTTTACAATCTTGTTACAAATAACTCTCTGTGGACCTCGCAATTCTTCTCCCAGGCTGGGACAAAGTGTACAGATCAACCTCTTATAAATTAAGATGGTTTCTCATTAAGATGTCAGTCATTAGCAGTCTGTGCACCTGATGTACATTGTTAACCTTTTACACTGCTGAATATATTGCCGCCATTAAATATCTTCACTATTAGGGACAATTGACCTGTTCTTAAACGCTGTTTATCCATTTACAGATATATTTGAGTCCTTTATCATGAGTGTCCATCTATAACATAAATCAACAGGGGATTTAATTTAGTTTATTGCTAGATGGGTGTTTTTTTGCTGTGTTGCACATTGGTTTAATTATCTTGCTGTGAGCTGTTTTGAGAAATTACCTGCCAGCTGTAGGGAAGGATAGCAACCCTTAATGTGGACTTGAATTTAGAAAGTGAAGACACTGTACCTTATGTAGAATATTGAGTGATTGTACATAAGAAGTATCCTAGAAATCAACCTTTTTCTTCTGTAATGTTTCTAAAAAATAGCTATGCATTGTTTGTTAAATGGGTTATGTAGCTGTATATGTGTGACGAGTAATGCTCTAAAGCAGTGATTCTTCTTTGAGCAATGAGAAATTTGTACCTCTCAGGTCAGTTTATCTGACACCAGTTAGCAGTTTGGGTGTCTGTAAAGTTGGCATTCTTCCTATGGCCAGCTAAGAGGCATTTAGCCAATTGACCGCCGGGCAATTTATCACGAATTGGGCATTTCATATATAGTGTTCCTTGAGATCTACGAGTTATTTCAAGGGTTCACCAATGGTAAAGTATTTGAAAAAGGCTTCTGTAAGATTTGCAGCAGATTTTGAGTGAGATTTGGAGATACTGTTTTTGTGCTGCTCAGTGTTCTTCTTGCCGGAGTGAAGATGTATCTGCAGTGCAAGGACCCCCTTGCTTTTGCTTCATTTTGTGGTTTTGTACTGCTTCCTCCTTTCCTGTGGCTTTTTGATCAGTACAACCTCAGTCATCAAATCATTTTTCATCAGGGGGCAAGGGGCAATTAAGAACGCTTCATAGAACACATGAGCATTGCGTGTGTCAAGCTGTTGGAGACTGCAACTTTGTGTGAGAGCAGCATTCCAGAACTGCAACGTGCAGTTTGATTTAGAGCTGCATTAATTTTATGTTATAAAAAAGGAAACTATTTATAATTAGCGGGAAACACCTACACATATGTTACCTTTTTGCAAGTCTGTGTGCATTAGGGTTATAAAAGTGTAGGGTTTAATTGAGCTTTTAACCTTTCTTCGCCCCCACCAGGCGAAAAAAGTGCCCTATTGTAATTTGCAATAATATTTAAGTGAAAACCCTTGCACAGTGATTACTACATTTATGTATTTATATAAAGTGATAATGGCCCTTCTTAGTCACCTCTTCTGTAAAATAAATTCAGTTCAGTTAATCTTTCCTCATGGCTCATCTCTTCTATTCCCCTTGTTGATTTAATTGCCCTTCTCTGCATTCCAGTTTTTTTTTGTGAACTGCTGCCAAAAACTGAACTGCATAGGCAAGATAAAGTCTTACTTAGGATTTTTACAAGGACTTGATTGTATTGAAGCTTGGAATTCTGATTCTGTGCCACTACCCTGCCTCCTGCCTTGGTACTGGTAGTGAACAGAATCCACAATTTACAACCCCCTTTGCTCTGCTCTTCCAACCATTAGCTGCAAGATCAGACACTGCCAGTCTTATCTTACCTGTCAGTTGGCAGAACATTTGCAAAATGTATGTGAATGCAAGAATATTTCTAAATGATATTTGTTATGTATATTTTATATAGAGAGGGGAAGAGAGAAGAGCAGTAAAATCTGCTTCATGTTTTTTCCCCCTAAGCCAGAAAAACAGAACATATATTACCGAAGTACCATACTGTAGCAGCTTGTGCTTCCATCTGTAATGTTAATTAGAAATTTATTTAAATGGTCTTGTTAGGATTTTAGATCAAATCAATTACAATTTTAAATTTTTACTATTTTATGCCAATTACAATGATGCTGTTATTTTTAACACTGTAAGCCAAAATGTTCGGTAACCGTTGTGCAGCTGTTAGCATTGCTAATGGAGTTTTAGGGAGAAAATAAAAAACCTAAAGGATATGTTTAGACTGGCAGTGAGGATGGGGTGCAGTTATCGTTTTTTGGGGTTGAACACTACATATGGCATCCACCCATGGCAGCCCTAATGTGAATGAATATGGGCGACTCCGCTCATTGCTGCCAGATTTGCAAATTCTGGTTCTATAAGAACCAGTGCTTCAGTGCATGTGGCCGAGTAGCATGCAAGGTGGTATTTGCTGGAAGCTGATTGAAATCACCTGCTTCCACCACAGGTCTGAACCTTCCCATAGTGTAAAGGGATGATAAAGCCTACTTCACCACTTTGATACACTATTTATGCAAAGGTTTGTGTACATTAGACTATTACACCTATATGAGCCTTTTGGACATCCCATTTTACACCATGGCCAATAATATGGAGTTCCACAGAGGTTTCCTTACACCGCAAAGTTATTCCAAGGTCCCCCATGCTAGAAAGGATAGATTAACTTATTGGACATCCCATTTTACACCATAATCAATATTATGGCATTTTACAGAGGTTCCCTGACACCGGAGAGTTATTTCAAGGTCTCCCCATATTGGAAAGGATATATGAACTTATTGGATATCACATTTTACACCATGGCCATTTATATTGTGTTCCACAGAGGGTCCCTGACACCTGAAGAGTTCCACTCTGTGTCTCTTACAACCTCCACTCCTCTGGGAAGACCTTCCACAATATCTTGTTTACCTGTTTAGCCTAAAGAGAATTTGTGAGGTCAGATACTGATATTGAATGGGAAGACCTGGCTTAAAATTGACATTGTCAATTCATCCTAAAGATGTTTAGTACAGTTCAAGATCAAGAGTCTATGCCGTCTACTTTTCCACCAAACAGATAGAGGTGACTTTGGGCACATTCTGGAACAGAAAACTTTCCCAAACTGTTTACTTCAAGACTGGAAGTGCACGTTAGTCTAAAATGCCTTTGAATGTTGAATTATTACCCGTACCCGTATGTGGCTTCATTGGTGAGATTTACCCTGATTTTCTACTGACAATTTACAAGGAAGGAAGTAAAGGTAACTCTCTTACAGCAGAACAAAATTATTTTCTCTAGTATAGTAGGAAACCTTTGCCAGTTTTTTTTCTATTTTTGTCTCTGTTGTAGATTTTTTCTTTCGTCTCGCTTCTTGTCTGGGAAAACATTTGTCAGCAGGATACTCTTTCCTTTGCTATATAACCCACTGATGTCAACATTTACCCCTACTATGGCTGAGCACCTGCTGTTTTGAATGGACCATTGTTATTTTCTTTTATTAAAGCCTTACA
The DNA here is from genome assembly GCF_032062135.1 of Pyxicephalus adspersus. Taxonomy (NCBI): domain Eukaryota; kingdom Metazoa; phylum Chordata; class Amphibia; order Anura; family Pyxicephalidae; genus Pyxicephalus; species Pyxicephalus adspersus. The sequence continues at coordinate 7,440,570 of NC_092860.1, read as the reverse complement.
CCAGGGATAATCATTTTTATCTATTACCTGAGTTCAGCTTTCATTCTTCAAGGGCCAACCTAACCAAAGCCGATATTATGGTGTTTATTGGATGCTGGAAAGTTAAACGCTTGCACAGTGTTTTTCTGACTATCGAACTCTATTGATCGGATCTCTGCTAAGAATTTCAGGCTTTTTGCTGGTTCTTGGCTGCTTATAGCCAATAGAAAAGTCTATATATCACACTGTTCTCCACTTACTTTGCAGCCTTCACTGCCACACATGTGCATGTGGCCCCAGTGTCCAGTAGTATTGATTTGTAAGGGTGCTGTAATGGCAATGACCTTTAGTAGCCTCGTGTTAGGTTTCCTTTGTCTTTGACAGTCTTCTTCAGCATCTCTTTAGCCTTGGTCTATGACCATGTCCAGTAGTATGTTGGAAGGCTCCAGCAATCTTTTGTAGCACTGCATATACTGAATTCTAAGTTTTCCCTGCCCCCTGGGATTTCAAGGGCCCAAAGTGAAGTTCTCCTGTTTCTAGTAAGTTAGTTAGTATGGCTGCCCAGCTGAGTACACTTGTTGCTTAAAGTTCCTGTATTCAGCAGATGTGGCCATAGTTGCTGGGGGATCGGCCCCGATAGTATGTGCAGCGGAAAGCCATCCATAAGGAATGGCCCCAACAGGATTTTTCCTAAATTTCTGAAGACAACAAACATAGTTCAATAGATATACAAAGTTCCCAACTTTGTATATCAAGTCTGTAGCATAAACATTGGCTCGTCCGAGCCACTAACTAAACTTGTAACAGTTGCATACTAATGGGGTTCTCTTTAAATGGGTTCCCCTGAACAAAACAGCACATTTACCTCTTTGGTGTGCTGTCAGTAGTCCAACTTTCACCTACCTAGCAGAGAGAGGAACAGAGTCCCAGGATCAGTCAGTTCACTATAGAGCCTGTGCATCTCAGCTATAAAGCCTGTGCATAGCTGAGATGAATAATAAGGTATGATTACCAGGTTAGACCGGGGGCTTTATCACACTTGAAACTATACAGAGTCTCGAGGTTTGCAGAATCCAGAACAAAACTTTAGGGAAACAAAAACTTTGTTCTTTCCATAAAGAGATGCAAATCTTCCACCCCCCCCCCACCATATGTGGGTCACTGACTTAGTTGACACCTACCCAACCCATAACCCTACCAGCCAATGCTCACAATGTATATAGTTGTAAGAAATTATGAATATTATTAGGATGAATATTCAATCAAATTTATTATATTAATTCAATAATAGTAATTCCTTCTGTAAGTTCTTATGCGGTCGTCAGCGAAGGAGAAAACACACAACATTTGCGTATAGAAATGTTATATTGTTTACATCAGCGGTTGCCAACTCTTGTCCCGGATAAAATTTTGGTGGTCCGAGGCTCTGGCCGGTGTGCCCCCCAGCGGGGTCAAGAGAAGTGCATCGTCCAGAATCCCAAACCATGTTCACTGTATGGCCTCAACTCTCCCACTCTCGCATTGCAGGCTCAGGGCGGGTTGTGTCTATAGACTGGGCAGGTTCTGGCATCATGACAACACTATATAGGGGAAGTTTCTTCCCTTTTGAGTGACACCCAGATCCCTGCGCATGTCCAGAGTCCGTGGATTCGGTGGTCCGCGACATCAGAAAGGTTGATGACAACTGGTTTACAGAATCATATGTGTGTGAAAATATAAGTTTCATAACACAAATATAAATATAACACTTACAACAAATAATAACAAAATTAAAAGCAAAGCCTACAAGCAATAGTTACTCTCTTTTGGGCAGAACCAATTTGTGACCCCTCCTTGGGTCACCTGTTTTTTGCTTCTCCCTCCTGTGTTGTCTACTCTCCCTGTGTTCCCAACACTTTCTTTTATCCTGGTTTTACAACCCCTCTTGGTTGTCTCCTGGTTGTCATGTCTCTATCAACATAAACCATAAATCCTTCACCTAGGCTACTACAGGTTTGTTAACACTGATGGCCACATCAAGATTCTTTATCCCAGGTATGATAAGTTACTGGAATTCCAACTGTTCCCTCCAGATGTGGCATTAAAGAAGCACTTGATTTATTAGGTTGCTACCCATCAAATGATGTTTGTGTCATGGTCACTAAGACAGTAGGCAGAAAAACTTGTTTGGGTGCAACAGATTTATAAACAAAATATATAAACTCTGGTCAACACAATGTATCTGATTTATTACAGCTCTCCAAAGCTGGAGAGGATACACTTTCATCAGTAAAGCTTGGTGATCCAGCAAACTTCAAATGGATTTCTTCAAAGTCAGCAAATGTTTTCAATCCTAGACAAGATCCATTCCAGGTTTGCTGGATCACCCAGCTTCACTGATGAGTGTATTCTGTTTGGCCATACCCTGGGAATCTTACATAGTGATATCTAAGTGAACCAATCATTTGAAGGTCTTGCCTCACTTAAAGAACTTCTCCTCGACTTGGGTAGATGACTAACCTACTTGACACATATACCAAATCCACAACCCTACCAGCCAGTGCCTCACGTACGGAGCGTCTGTTCTTCTGATATATATTATAACTGCACAATTGCAATCCTTCCAGCTGGATGCTCTTATGGGATTTTCCATCCCTGAGGATCTATTTCTGAGCAGATAACTTTTGGTCAACTTGGCTGTTCGCTGATGATAAGCAAAATGGGACTTTTCTTAGCTAACGATTGGCTGCTTTTTCTGTTCCTTAACTTAAATAGACTGTAGCCACGCGATCATTTTTTTCTTTCTTTTTTTAATTTGCTCATCTTTCTTGCTAAATAGCTTTTACCTAGAATGAGAACAGACACAATGAACCTCTTGAGGACAGTAGGTTTTTCCTTTTTCATCCTTTTTTTTTTTTTTCCCTATTGGTCGTTTTAAACTTTTGTGCCGCCTCTGGCTTAGAAAAACTTCTCCAGCTTGTAAAATAAAAACCCCAAGGCGCTCTTCCCATTCACTGGCCTTGTACTTTTTATGCGAATTTTGCGCTGATGTCAGCTTCTCATCTGATGCCTGGGAAAAATACTTATCCAATCACATGCTCATTGTGCTCGTCTTTAGAATCATGTGAAATCTCTTTCACCCACATCTACGCCTTTACAAGCTCGAGTATGATTTGTGTTTTGTCCTAAGGGGTTTGTCACAAAATAATGTGTAGGTACTTTTTAATATTTGTGCTATTCCACTTTTTTTGTCCTGTTTGGGAATATTTTCTTTCAATATCACCATATTTAGTGCGAATTGGGATTGTTATTTTTGTTTACCTGTTGTCTGGATTTTTTTTTCAAAGCATAACTAAACCATACTAAACTCACCTGTCCCTGTTTTGTCACAGAGTGCCACCATTCTTTTCCTTCTTTGTGTCCTAGTTGCGATCTTTGGCTATCTTGTTTTCTTGGGATGGCGTAAGTTCATTCCATCCTGGCAAGCATGGGGGAACCTGGAATTTCCAGGTATATTTGACAGTTCCACAGAGCAATAAGACATGAAAGATTATTGTAGAGGGGACATTACCTGTCCCTTTCTGCAAAAATGACCTGTGTGATTTTACATTTTTAAAAGTGGAGCATTGGTTCCTAGTAATAAAAAGTAATTGCATGCTTCTCTGAAGCATGTTTGGCTACATACCTTTACTTTATTGATGTAAAGCTCCATCCTCACATATTCTTCATTAACAGCATCATGTCTGCAAGCAGGAGGTGAGAATATCTCTGTAACAAGATGCAAAGTCAAGGTATGTAGCTTCAGAGGAGAACAGCGAATAGCTTTTTCTTTAAAAATTACATACAGACTTCAGGTACATTTTAATATTCAGAAAATCTAACTTAAGAAGCACTTTTCGCTGCTGCTGTTGCCATCTCTTGAGTCTTACTCAAGAAAAATGACAATCAAAAACTTTTTAGTGCTACCCCACAGTTTAAAAATACCTTTTCTGAAAGTTGCATGTGATAATTACTAAACTATTCTTATTCTTTCGCTACATTGAAAACTCAATTGCCTGTATATAACATTGCTTTCAAAAGTTGTAACTCTGATATACCAGGTGTACTAAAAATCTGCAAAGCTCCAACTGTTATATATTTAAATCATTTCAATAAACAAACTCAAAAGGAAAATACTCCTTCAGCACTGTCCATGTTATTTTGCATTTGTTCAGAATATTTAAAAGCGGATAGTTAGATGAAAATTCATGGAATCTCTGGAAGAAGCCAGCATATGCCTGAATGTACTGGCAGCTATGCAATACAGAAATATTATTGGTTTATAGTGGAATTGGCTTTTTCAACAGAAGAATCTATTTATGCTGCCATCATGACTCAAAATTTGACAACCCAACAAAGCCTATGAATATATCTTAATGAATCCATGTTGGCGCCTTTGATGCTCTGCGCCGAGACACGGGAGGCTTATCATCCAGAGGGGCTAATCCTACAGAACAAATAACTCTACCACCTCTTGTGCAAGCTATGCAGCCTCCTCTCCCTACGTGAAACTGATATTGAAATCCGTCTTGTTCCTCGGGCTCACATTAAAGCCGCACCGATTTGAAACAGCCGTTAACTCTGTGAAAGTTTTCCATTAAATAAAAAAATAAATAATAATGAAAAAAAATTCTGGGCAAGACTAAGCATTAGGACGCATCAACAATGAGAAATGGGCCCCCCTGGCTGCGTAGACTGCATAAATTGCCATATTTAAGCCAACTGGAGATGAACTTGAAGTCGGAAGAATAGAGAGCATAGAATTGCTGAGTTTGAATGGCACTTTGATTTCTATGGGCATCTTGCAAAAAGAGAGAAAAAGTGTATAGAAATGATAAATACCCAAGGGGGGAAACATGTCGAAGAAAGGTACAAAATGGTGACATGACCGTATAGAACAGTGCTTCTCAAACTTTTTAACATGGGGGGACTCCTAAAATAACTTTCAGGTCTTTAGGGAACCCCTGCTATATTTTCCTTATCCACAGCTCACAGTATATTAGTGTGGTGCTCAATAGGAAGAATGTCTCTTACTTTGCTGTGCAGTGAGAAGAACAGAAAGCCAAAAAGATGATTGGTGTCGCTTTTATTGACCCGAGATTTACAAATTGCTCATTGCTTAAGGAACCCCTGGAGGAACCCTGGTTAACACACACTGGTAAAGACTGTGTACTCTTCAATAGTGGCCAATTAAAGATGCACCGTATCTTATGCCAGTAATAGTACAATGCTTATTAGCTTTGATGGCATGACGTCACCCCTCTCTTTAGCACCTCTTGCTTCCTCTCACCTCTTGGCCATTCTCCGTAATGCATGACTTCATTGGTCAGGGGTAACAGGAGCAATATGAGTTTGGGAGCTATGCAGTATTGGGACAGGGCCCACATTGGCATTTTTGGTGTATCTTCCTAGTAACAGATGGGTTGAAGTCTTGAAAAAGTATTCTGTTGTTGGTAACTGAAGAAGAGAAGGATGGGCATGTTCAAGAATCAGTGTCATACGTCATGATGGCCTTTGCTTGGAATGAACTAGCCACACACAGTCCTAAACCGCCCATTTTGCTGTAACAGTCTGTGTATCTAATGCATCGATATGAAAATTTCTTTTGTTACTGTCATAGTAATCTGTATTCCCTTGTTGCCTATACAGTGTTTTTCTTTTAGCTTGGCGCACCACCCAAGCTAAAAGAAAAACTGTTTTTGAGTGGTTATTGGAAAACTTCTGGGGAGAATATTGCCTTGCATTGTGGGATTTGTGATTTTTTTGGTTACTGGAAAGTTTGGTCGTAATACTTTGGAGGGTTGGCACATAATACAAATTAGAAAGAATAATGACACATACTAAAAGGAGGGTGGGCATTTGAAAATTGTAACAGTATCGTGGGGCGGTAAAAACCTGATTTTAGGGGTTACATTATTCTTTTGGCAATAACAACTAGCAACACTAAATTTGTCTGATGTTCTTGTCTACTTTTTGACGACCCACATACAGCTTTTTCTTACCCTGCCTAAAAAAATTATGGGGGGTTGCACCATTGACCACCATTGACCACCATTGACCACCATTGACCACCACACTAATTTACTGTGAGCTGTGGATATAGTAATTCTAGAACGGGTTTCCTGGAGACCTGAAATGTTTTTCAAGGGGTTCCCCCATGTTAAAAATGTTGAGAAACACATAAGTCATGTAGGCAATCTGGCAGATCCATGATCGACACAAGATGAAAGACTGCAATGCAAGTGAAGGGCGGGGAGCACAGTGGTGTGCCGCTTGTTCTTTCTCCCCCCTCCCCTCTCCATAGAGCAGTACGGCGCTGTATGTACTGTATGTACATTGCTCAGTCATGAATCTTTCAGTCTTTTGTCATTGGAAAGGATCATGAAAGGTCCGTTCCATCCACAGAAATCTCACATGTGTACATAGCCTAAGTTCTGTGCTTTAGCAAGCAGGGCTAACAACACTAGTTGGTCTTCTATCACATCAGAGGCACTGTGTTATCAGCTCATACAGAAAGATAAGAGCTCACTGGACTGCCTTAAGATCAAAATTTTTTTTTATGGATTGGAAAATATTGTTCTCCACTTTGATAATCCATCAAGGGTGCATGACGCCAGCATTTGGCTATGCAAGAGTATTTAGATTTAACTGTGAATTCTGCTGTGGGAGTTATCACCATTGAAGTCCCCAGGACACATTAAAAGTCAGAGTATGCTTTATCTCCGATGGTATGAAAAGCTTCAGTTGTGGGTGTAGTTATCATTAAATGCATTTTTATTGCAGCCTTCACCAATTAGCTATTACATACAGAGCCCTAGCCATCCTCTTACCACAGGGGACGTGAAATATGAAAGTCAATTTGTACAAATGGTAAGACACTATACTACAATTAGTCACTACAACACTGGCCAGTTTTCTATCAGCAATAGCGCAATGGTTACACGAGAGACAGTTTTTATGTTATTAAGGTCAGTAGAGACTGCAGACAGCAAATTGGCTCTCTTAATTATTTGCCTTGTTTTTTTTTCTATTCCTATTCATACTATTACTATTATTCGTCTCAGCAGGGCCACCAAGATATGCTCCAATGTTTTATTTTCCATAATACACTCAGATTTTAGATTGTTAAAAAAACTAAACGAAACGCAATGACTAAATCTTCCCATCCCCTGATCTGTAATGGTTGGCATCACAAAAAAGCTTTTTACGCCTGCAATCCTATTAAAGAAAAATGTGCCTTCCAAAAAATAAAAAACACTATAGGACGAACATAAGGAGCGCATTTCCCACTGATATTCTGTCCTTAGTTTTTAGTGATGCTTTTTCCTTTTTTAATTTTTCTGAGTTAAGTGCCTTTTCCAGGACAACTTGTTATGGCATTAGAGGGGGCTTGGAAACGTCTACCAGTTGTCAGTTTTTTGTTTTGTTGTACTCATGTGAATGGGGAATCTGCTGTATGCTTTGTTGACGGTGAAGTGTTTCTCAACCTCTTTTACATGGGGGAACCCCTTGAAAAAACTTTCAGGTCTTCAGGGAACTCCTGCTATAAATGTTAAATCCATACAACATATTAACGTGGTGGCTATTTGGAAGAATGTCTCTTACATTGTTGTCCATTGGTAAGAATGTCCTCCGTACAGATAGCCAAATAGTCTATTGGTGTCAGTTTGAACTGACTTCTCAAGCTCATTTCTCAAGGAAACCAGATCAACCTCTGGAACCTCTTTTGGATGTCACAGACCTCTAAACATACAGACTCCAGACCACGCATGCGCAGGGAACCAGTTGTCACTGAAAGGGGAAGAAACTTCCTCCAGAGATTCGTCATGATACCAGAACCCGCCCCACTCTCCCAGGTGTGAGCTTGTGATGGGAGAGTGAGTGAGTTGTGTCCAAAGAGACAACCTGCCCACTGCCCTGAGCCTGCAATGCATACGGGAGACATGGTCCGCGGATCACTGGTTGGCAACCGCTACTCTGGAGGAACCCTAGATTAATCCCACCATGATCTGATTCCACCATGAGTTTTTATAGCTTTGCTTGTTTGAATCCCATAATCCTATAATAAGGAGCACTCTCCCCTAAATTTTTTTAGCTGGATGGGAAGAAGCTGTAGGCGGATGCAGACAGAGTCTCTTTGAGCACTAGTACCTTGTTACTCAAGGTAACGCTTGGATCCTAAAAGATCCTACTAATATACAATAGTGTTAAAACATACTTCCAACATAATTGACCAACTTTGGCCAAATAAAACTATCTAAATGACCATTGTTATTGGTTTTATAAGAGGGTGATGGAATAAGAGGATGTCTGTTTGTCTATGGAGAATGTACGGTGGTTAACATTATTATCATTGGAAATAAACACAAATTAGATAAAATATAAATATACCATATTGCACATGCATTTTAATTTTATTATCATGTACACAGAGCTTTAGGTATAAATCCAAGTTGTTGATGTTTGTTTCAACATGGCAGGAATTTCTTTATTTACTTCTGAATTTACTAAATACTAAATGCTCCTCTTTAATTTCACGTCTACAAAACAACCAAAAACATAAAAGATTAAATAGAAAGAACAGTGCCTGCTTTCCTGCCTGCCTCCTTTGTAACTAATTGCTTCTTTCCAAATTACAGACTCTTTAAGTCTGCCAAATCAAATCTTTTTTTTTTTTTTTTTTTTTATAATACAGGGCTTGTTATGGTCTTCCGACCAAAAAAAAGTTTATTTTTCTACTTTTGTCAGTAGCAAGTGCCAAATAAATATAATCGCAGAACAGTGTAATTAGATGCTGTTGTCTCACGGCGAGACACCTGCATTGTGACAAGAAAACCACCACATCAACGGCACCTGCCAAATGCAAATTACTCAGAAAGGTCAACGTGTGCCTTGCTGTAGAAGTGTAGACTGCCGATCAGCACTTGGCATACCCGGGACAGCAATCAAAATTGTCAGATGCGAATACTGTGTCCTTAGTGTTACATCTTCACTGCCAGGATTGGAAGAGTAAATCAAATGTGTTGGAAGCATGTTGGACTGCTGCCAATACATAAACATCACAGGCCTTAAAGTGAGCCTATAAGTATTGAAACATGTGACAAAAGTGCATGGTTTACCTTTGGGGAAGAAACGCATATGTGCAATAGATTCTAAGATATCGGTAGCTAATAAAAGCTCCTCTATTGAGCATTTAGGGAAATAGGAGCCATCTTTGAGCAGTAAGTAGTCATGGAGAGGTGGACTAAGCTCAACTGCTACAAGAAAAGTCAAGAGCTGCAAAAATCTTGGACGACTACTGTTTTCAGCAAAGGGAACAACTATGCATTTTTTAAAGATGCTTTGGCTTGTTACTGGTTATCTAAAGTGTGGCCATATTCTTAAAGTACATCTACCATTGAGAGAAGATGGAAGCTGCCATTGCTGAGCTCCAACTAAGGAATGTTAATTGCCTGGATGTAAAGCTGATTTCAGTAGTTTCACCCACTTACGGAAATCAAGCTTGCAGATAACTGCAGCACCAAAATTAGCTGAAGACCTGAGCTGCATGTTCATTTTGGTCCAGAAAGTCAGAAGGAAATGGACGGAAGAGGTTTAGAAAACCAGCTTGGCTAACTGAGTTTTTTTAGAACCAGGTTATAACTGGAAGCTAATCTGTTGAAAGGTTCACTGTAAAATACATCTTAATATGGGGTACTAAACTCTCTGGGACTTCCATGTTCATTATTTGATTGCATAAGACCACAACACAACTCGTGAAGTTCATCTCTTCATCGGTTGGTCCTGTCCAGACGTCGACTTATACTAGGGTTTTCGAGGGTTTTTTCCCCTTTAATATTACACACAGCCAGTGTTTTGGGAGCCAAAGCACTCTCTCTTCATCAAGGTTTATTATTGAAATATCAGTTTCCGATGTAATACATTAAAGGGAAGCATTCTAACTCATTATTACCTAGATGTGTATATCACTGGATAGCAGAGCAGGTTTATTCCTGCTGCTTCAGCCTGCTTGTGTCGTTTTGAGCATGCATATTTAGAATTTCTATACACTGGTGCTACCTTAGAGGCAGCTGAAGACCTGCTTCGAGATCGACTGATCCTGCGTGGTTCCCCTTGCCAGCCGCTTGGTCAATCGCGCCACAGCACTGGTTCCTAAAGAACCAGCCTCTGCACATTTGACAGCTGGCGGCAGTGATTGGAACTTTAATCTTCACTACCACCCTATTCATTCCATATGGAGGTGCCACTGGGAGAAGTGTCCCCTGAGAGGCAGTCAGAAAGCAGTAAATGCACTACAGCCTCACTGAAACTAGAACATAGACAAACTTTTTAAATTCTATTACCTGTTACGTAGCTGTGGTTTTATAAAACAACTCCCAATAGATTACCTATGACAGATGAAGGTGCAGCCCATCCAACCTCAGGAGCCCTAAAACAGAGGCTCTTTTTACTCCAACAATTATTACTTCCATTTTGAGAGGCAATATGCCAGTTCTACATAAATGAATAATGATATTCTCATGCACAGACAAATCTGCAGGCCTTTGAATTGCACGGGGACCTGTAATATAAAACTGTTCTCTAGTTAAACAGTATATGTTAATGCCATGCATAAATCATACAGAATGAAGGGGAAGGGCCATTGAGATGAGGGTTGGGAATATGATAATGTTTCCCAGGGGTTATTACAATCAATTTCATAGACCAAGAGTTGCAGGGAGGAAGGCAATCTATGCATTATTAATCACAGAGAGCTTTTCTATGGAAATTGATTTATACAGAAAACAGAGAATATAATGTCATGAAGATTGTATATTGGTATCCGGCTTGCTTTTTCTTATTTGATTGTAAAACAAGATGATCCGTCCAGTCCTAAATAGCCTCTTGTATTGTGTATGTGAATATGGCCCCTATGTTGGCAAACAGCAACAGCCTTGAAAAAGATTAATCCCTTATTCATTTAAAGGAAACCTGTCATGGCTTCTCCTTCTAAAAATGTTAGATACCCCAGTGTTTTCCCCAGCCCCTTTTAACCAGGGAACTTTTTAGTAACCACCCAGCTGTTTTTGCGTGGTCACTGATAAATTTGGTCACAATACAGGCTTTGCCAACCGTCTACAGCTTCTTCCCATGCACCTTAAAAAAAACTTCAAGGTAAAATACTTTACCTGGTTGTCATACTTAAATTTTGACTTCAGCACCTACTTAGTCACTGACCTGGAGCAAGTACAGGGATAAGGAAGTCAGACTTTTTCTGGCACTTATCGGTAAATAGTTTTTTCTTAGAGCATTAAGTATTGAAACCAGACAACCATGCAATTTTTTTGGAAGTTGGTTGTAGTCCCAAATTTCTTTCATGAGTATTTCCTTGACACTGTCACTTTGCCCCATATTGGACACATCAATGTACACACTTTAGTGATAACACCAATAGAGACTCCTAGTTTTATTACAGAAACTTTGACCCAATTAAATTAGTAAAAGTTAGAAATTTTGAGTAGATGGACATTCTGCTACCAACCTTTCTTTTCATAGTCCTACCTGCTCTTTTTTTGTTATAGCAGTTGTGCATTATAATTAACAATGGTTCTGCTTTCCAGTAGGATGCAAAATTAGACCTAATGCACATAGTAATCAGCAAGTCTTGGCCTGACATGCCCCTTTTCCCCCCATTTTAAGGACACATAGCCTGAGGGGAGTGGATGTTACTTGCCTCTTCTAGCACAGAGTACTGCAGTGCAAGATCAGAAATTGGCATTTACAGTGATAAAAAAAGAATGGCATCAGGGTCCATAACTGGGGGTTGGTTTTGAAAAGGGCTTTTTTAGTATTACCAGGCGTTAGATTTGGATTGGGTCTTAAAAAAAAACACTTTTTATCTATATCTTCAGCTACAATGCATTGAACATGTCTAGGAAAATTCTGTTTGTGGTAACCATACAATCAAGCGGGTGTCACTTTTCATTTAAAGTTCATAAAATGCAGCATAAACTACATTAAGGTGCCATGTGGCATACTTCCACTTTTTATTTTCATCTGGTTTCATGCATGTGGCCGATTGCTGTCTTGGGGAACTTTGGCAAAACACTGCCAGCTCCCTTGTAAGAGGAAAATATTCTATCACGACGCCAGAAGTAATTATCAATCAAGTTCAACCAGGCAAATTAATAGTCCAGCTTATGTCCGGCAGCTGTGATATCATTGCTGTCTGCTGTGCCGGCACCATGGAGAGCCTTTGCTGTCCAGACACATGATGTATTTCCAGCCATGGTAAGTTAGGATAATGGAAATCTTTATTTTCCTTTACTTTACTGTTTTTAGATAAATGTTGGAAGCCATAATGTACCGGTGGCTTTTAACAGCATGGTAAACCAATCATCGAACTGTATTGCAGACCCCTCGGAGTGCCCGAATGCTTCTGTATTTAATTTGAAGAGCCCAAACATTGGGGTTGAGTTGTTGTAATGCAAACAACGGATGGTTCTGCACTTCATGAACTTTTTGACTTCCATTGTTGCCACTGTTGGGTGCTCAGAATTTCTTTCCTGAACTGGACCTTTATGTAAACATACAAACCTTAATTAAGCAAATCACAACATATCACATATACAAGGGTTTCATTATTCAGCTTTTCATCATTGAAAAGCCACCATTCCAATGAACTTGCCAAGGCTGAGATGTGGCCTTATGTCTGCTGCAAGCCGAAGGAATCCTTTACAAAGTCTTCTCATCCTCAGTGAGCAGACTGTAGATTGTACAAGGTACTCCGACACCAAAACACTCTTCCATATTGGTCAGTTAAGGTGCAAAGCTCACAGTGCAAACTGAGCAATGTAGATTCATGCTGTTTTTGTTTTTTTTTGGATATTATTTTAAAATATGATATTAAGCGGGTCCATAAAATTGTATTCATTTGCCAAAAAAACATTATGAATGGGGTGGAATCACAGTTCATGGTAAGCAGCGTTACTCTTCTTGGTGCATTGTAGTGCCTTTCATTTATTCTGAATGACAACCCAATGAACAGACCTGCAACCTTGCAAACAAAAATGCTGCATGCACTAATGTTGTTGCTCTTTGGTGCATTAGGCAACCCATTCAAATAATTAGTGTAAAAAATGTGCACAGTGCATGGGTTTGCAGCCACGTTGATATGAACCCAACCTAAAAGCCATCTTTTTATGTTAACATGAGGGCAGCCATTATTTATTGATATGTACATGCTGTGTTTCCTTTTCAGTAGCACATCATTTGTACAGCTCTGAATAAAAGCAGTAAACAATAAAGAGCTTGTGTGCATAAACACAGCTATTCAGTGTAGTTAGAGGATGAAAGCAATTATTGTAAACTAAAAAAAAATTGCCGTAATTAAAAGGGTGCAGCAATCATATTTTTGCTGTTTCCTGTAAACATTCCGTTACTGGTTGGTGAAAAGACAGGGCGGCCATTGTCAGGAAGATTTTGAAGACTTCAATTAAACAAGGACGAGATAGTTGGGATCTGTTGGAGTGTCTTGGAGTGAGCTCTTTGTGTAGATTTGTTGAGATCAAATGTTACAAAATGATAATAGGTATGAAAACAGTAATTTTGTAGTGAAATATTTGGTGATAATGGCCAGGTTGAGTAAATTCTAGGAGCTGGGTTGACAACGAGGAAAATAAACTTATAGCTTGATGCTGATCATCTTCTTAACGGTGGTTGATGTCTTCCATCACCCCAAAATACTCATTGGCCTTAACTCCCCTCCTTCCCCACCAATGCTTTGGCAATGCCCAATGAGCCATCCCTGGCCCTTCTATTGGTTTCTAAGATCCTCGAAAAACACAAAAAAGACCAAAGCTGAGTTTTTGTAGGTTTTTAGCAGCTTTATACCTGCTGGTTGTTTACATTGGAGGATTGACAGTGTTCCAAGATTCAATTCTCAGAAAATCCTGGTTTATGTGTCTTGAAAATATTCTTTTTCACAATGCTTATAGATACATAGATGAATAGTGACTTGTTTTAAGGTGGTTTTACTGCTTGATCTGAATATGTGTACATTTTGACAGGCTCATGTTAAAGTTGGGCATAAGGCATGCTTAGGCAATCTTCCTGACAATATCTGCTGTGCTATTGCAACTTGATGAACCAGGACCATTGCACCTTTTAGAACAGTGTTTCTTAACCATGGTTCCCTGGAACCCTAGGGTTCCTCTAGAAATTGCTAGGGGTTCCTTGAACAATGGGCAATTTTTTGACACTCAGGTCAGTTTAAGTGACACCAAGGACCTTTTTGGCTATCTGTAAGGGTGGTATTATTCCCAATGGTCAGCAATTTAATAAATTATTACTTCTGTGCCCCATGACCTGTCATTTATGCTGGCTCCTGTAAAAGTGCTTGTTCATGCATCGTGCAGTCGTGAATCGTGAAAGATCCTTTCCAATGACAAATATTGCACCTGCATGCAAACCCTATGTTGTATTGTGTTTATTTGTTTATTGTATATATTACAGTTGTGTAAATAAAAACCATGTAACATAGATATTTCCATCTGCCCAATTTTTATCCTACAGGTGCTTTTTGAGAAAATATATGGGGTGAAAGGTTTTTAAGTCATTTTCAGGTTTTAAATGAATGTTTTGACGTGTACAAAAATATAAAAAATATCCTGGTAGAAAAGTGGTTATTTACCTAGAAATTGTCATTTTTGAATGTTTTATTTTTCAGTGCTGGGTGAGTGAACTCTAAAGTTGGTTGTTTATACCATTAACTTTTGACTCCTGACACTTTGCGGTCACATCCACACAAGCCAGTTCTCATTCTAGATAAAACACAACTTTTGAAAACCAGAGGCTGAAAGCCCTGCTTAGCGAATGCATACATCCACCTGGACAGAGGTGTAATGCGCAGCTTGGGGGAAACAGCGATGAAACCGACAACAGGAGTGATCATCCTAATTGCTCCCATTTCTGTTCTGTTTTCCCCAGAAGTTCTAAAGAGTTGATGTTAACTTGAAGCACAACTTCAAAAAAATAAATAAATAAAATAGGAATCTTTAGGACATCTTGGTTTCTGTTTGGTGTCCAGGTATTAGGTATGCGCAGACCTCCTTTTATTGAGTCAGATTATTGCCAGCCACACTATACAACCAACATTTTGTGGGCATCCCTTCAAATGACCAGGAGTGCCCACAGTACCCAGGTGTTTATAATGCTAGAGCATGCAAATACATTTTGGATATCTGTGCTTTTCCAAGCTTGTGGCAACAGTTGGGGGGAAGTCCTTTTCTGTTCCAGCATGATTATACCTCTGTGTACAAAGCAAACAAACTGGAATTATTAAACAGAGCCCCGACCTCAACCCTACTGAACACCTTTGGGATCAATTGAAATGCTGAGTACTAGAACCAACAGGTTTATGTTTATACACCCATAGGGGTGAACCCCCAAAAGGTAAGGGGGCACAATAACATATTATGAGACATTTAAAACTTTTGGTGGCTGTATTATGTGAAGAGCATTCATTCTTGCTGCTAACATACAGCAGCTTTACCTTAAACCAAATTTATAGAGCCAGACTTTTTATGGGTTATCCTCTATGCAACATGTAGTCATGCCATTTGACCGATAATCATATTTGGCTACACACCTACAGTACCTGTTTGGCATACTTAGTCCCAAGATTGTGTCTTTCATTCCTTAAATCAAGGTTTTAAAGGTCATAAGGGTTTCCTATTTAATATTTGTGAAAGTGCCACTAAAGAAGCAGGTTCTTCCTGCGAAATGCTTTGGGATCTGATATAGATCACTCAATTGCCAGCATCAACGTACCTGATCTACCTTGTTGTGATACAAACTTTTGGATTTTATTATATACTTTATAAACTTTTTGATGTTTGATATAACAAATACATTATTGTACCACTTAACTCCCTTTTTTTCTGGTGTTCACCACTATGGGTATGTAAACATAGACCCTTTGGTTCTAGTACCTGTTGATCCTGCCTTTAAAATCCACCTAATGCTGCTTCTTGAGCATGTGGCAACAGTTCTGCACTGCTTTAGGCTGGAAAGCGTAGTTGCCACTATGTGCCACCTTGGACTACAATTAAAATTAAAAAAAAACTCTTGCAAGTAGTATTGTCATTGCTTGATTCTTGTAGCTTGCCAACCAGTTCTATTGCCTGTTGATATTTGCCTGGAGGTTGCCAATTTTGTCTCCTGGACGCAGCATGACTCACATCTGCACGCAGCTTAAGCCCTTGGTATAAATGATAATTTCCCGACTGATGCAGCTTCCTTGATCATCCAATAGGATATATTTTATTTTTCTGTGTTCTTTATTAAATACTTACCCACCTTACATTTGGGTCACATCTAATTTACATCTAGCACTTCCACTACTCTTCCATATATTCCCTACCCTCCTGAAGAAGCAGCTTTACCATCCGCTGTGAAACGCGTTGAGTAAAGGTCACACTCTTTTAGCTTGTTATATTGCAGCAAATTATAGTTATGTTTTGCCTGGAAAGACCTTTGAATAATGAGTACCCAAGGAAAGACATGATTTTGAGTGTTTCTTCATAAATATGATGTAACTTTACAGGCATAAATTTGCAAAATTTGTAAAGTTTGTATTATTTATTTATTTTTTTTTATTAGAAATTGTTTTTGGCCTGGAAATTTTCTGAAGGTGTCCATAAAGGTCCCATATGAGTATTTTTTAATTTTTCTCTCTGGTTTATAACTGCTTTGGGGCTGGTGGCATATATGCAGTCCAGTGGTGTTTTCTAGTTTTTTGTCCATCTAAAAAAAAACATCACTTACCTTAACTTCTGCAGAGCCCCCAATCCCCTGCGCCATCTTGGAATTCTCCGTCATCCCAGCGCAAAGGAAGCACCGAGGGCAGCCATCTTCTTCCATCTTCTTTCTTCTCCCAACTATGTCACCTGATCCTGTACTGTGCAGGCGCTAGATCGAGTAGCATAGTTTGCTGTAAATGGGAAAAAAAGAGTGCCGATCTCTCAGCACATGCGCGAGATTGGCACTTTTTTGCTATTGTAAAAAGAAGCCCCTTCTGCGCATGCCTAAAATCGGCCCAAAGCCTCCTAGGATACAGGAAGTAGGTATCCCTGGAGGTTTTGCATTTTGTATAAAGTAAAATTCTGGTGAAAGGTCTGCTTTAAGTGTAAATAAAGTTGTCACTCTATTACAAAAAAAAAATAACAAGGTATTAAGGCCGAGGTGAAAAATCAATGTTCCCTTTTTTAATATTCAGGATTAAATATTATATATTATATAAGGCTTACTACATTATATTTACAACGAAGCTGTCACTTGCAATTAGCTAATTGTTGTCCATACACACAGTACGTGAAAAATTAATCGATGGAAAAGAAATCCAAGGTAAACACTACAATAAACAAATAGCTTGTTTAATCAGACTCATGTTCAGCTTTCTACTGTGCGGGGGAACAAAGCCACTGATGTGAAAGGAGGAGAGTGGGCAGCATGCTTGTTTTCTTTGATGTTAATCATGATGGTCTGATATGGTGAAAATTTTGCACAGTGAGAGATTTAGGTGTATGGAGGGAACCTGCCTCTGCATAAATATCAAAAAGTTATATATATGTATATAAAAAAAAAAAAAAATATTTCTAAATATTCCTCCTATTGTGGACAACAGCTGTTGGAATCCGTTTTAATGCTTTACAAAACTCCGGCGTACTCTCTACCTCCTGCTGCAATAATGCTCTGTGTTTTTATTGTGAAATATATGTCAAACGTGAGGGTTTGATTTAAAGCGAAACCATATAACAAATAAAAAAACACTTTTATACTTCATAGACATTTTATCAAACAGATGTTCCGTTTTACTTAAAGCTGTCTTGCAATCCGCTGTACAGGGAGATCAAGAAGAAACCCATCAGGGTGCCATTTTTCTCAGGTTTTAACAAGGAATATGTTGCAGTATTCTCCGCAGAATTTTTATTGATCTGTTATTTTCAGTAACCACCCAAAAAAAACTGAGCAGATGCTAAAAAAAAAGTTCTGGGTGGTGCACCCAGCCAAAAGGGGATGAGGAACACAGTGTTAATTGGGTTTACTGTAGTCATGTAATTGTTAGTTCACTGTCCTATCACGGATTGCGACCTATAAATGTTATTGATCTGTTGTGGAGAATAATGAGGTCTTCTGTCCAAAGGGCATTTTTGAGATGAATGGACATAATTACAAACCTTTTGCAGGTGATGAAGCTCTCTTATATCTATTTCTGCTGTGTGCTTAGTTGTTTGCTTGGAGTTTACCAGCTACAATTTCAGGCAAATGACTAGATTGACAAAAGTTTGGACCTTTAAAAGTGTACCTTTGTTCAGCCAGCCTTCTTATCAAGACCTCACTGCAGGTGTGAACTGAATTGAGCATTTTGACTTGGTCAATAACCCACCCCTATCCTGCTGATTGGACAACAAAACAGAGTATACCATTGCTGGGAATAAGAGGAGGCTGATACAATGAAAGGTTTAGGTACCTTTTCAGATATTATATTATTGCATTGTTAAAGTGTGTAGCTGACATAACTGATGCCTGCTAATATTAACAGGGGATCTGCATCACCAAATGTGATTCATTATTACTTTTATATCCAAAATCATGCTTGACACTTAAAGCAGAACTTTATCTTGCTTGTCCCTGTTCCCTTGCAGGTTGACACTATTTTCTTCTTTCTTGTCTTTATTGGGGTAGCCTGCTCCTAATGTTTGCTCTTGTTTCCTCCAGGTGATGTTGGCAGCCTCTTACTGGTCTCTTCTGGCCCCAGCTATTGAGATGTCGGAGCATCATGGAAGCCTGGCTTTCCTTCCTGCCGCCGTGGGTTTCTCCTTGGGGGCCGGCTTTGTGTATTTTGCTGATCTGCTTTTGCCAGCCCTGGTAAGTAACCATTTGCAGATTCTGTGAATAACACACTGGTGGAGACTGTAAACTGACACAAAACGCTTTACTATAGCAATTATTGGAAGACACAGCAATTCTTTATTAGGTAGGGTATTCTGCTGGCCATAGGACACAATGCAAAATAAAAAGGGTGGCTCTCTCTACTGACGACACCACCATACCTAATCATTTCATCATCATCTGCTTCCTTATGGGTTACACATGTTGCCTACTTTTGTTTATTGTCCTTTCCCACTTTTTATTTTGTAACTTCTTCTGGACAGAGTCTTTTCCTCATGTGTTGTTGTTTGTATCTGTCCATCATTTGCAACCCCTAATAAATGTACATCGCTACATAATATGTTAGCACCTAATAAATACTGTTAATAACAATAATATTAATAATAATATCTTTTGTAGTATTCTCCAATAAAAAGTGAACTAAATAGATTTTTTAATACTTCCCATAATGTTTTTTGTCCAGTAGTTCATTGCAAGCACAGCTTTCCAAACCTTCTGCAGCCAGCCGTATACCCCACATGTGTGACCTTCACTAAACTACTGCAGAAAAGTATTTTATGATGAATAAAGGACATAGCAGGCTGTGATAAATTGCCTTATTTCCCCTTATTTCCCTAAGAGGATATCACAGATATGGCATTTCATTTAAAGTTCTAGGTACAGGTGAAGGTGGGGACAGAGGATAACTGCGCTTTCCTGTGAAAGTACAGTTATCCTTTGTCATGCATATTCTGAGCACGGGTTCACCGTAACCTAGGAATGCTATTTTATTCCCTTCTTTGCTTGGAATAGACAGATGTCTTAGTGTCACATATACTTGCCCAAAAATATTGTTGTTTGTTTTTGCAATGCGTGATTAGATTTGCAATCATTCATGTGTATACCACACCAATGTTTGTTATTATTGCTATTATTAGTCATGACATCATATAATTTTTGCTGTGGATAAAGAATGCATTCTTAGGAAGGCTTGACAGGTTATTTTTATGATCTTTTCCTGATGTGCATTATTAAAGCTTGTAATTTTCCTTGGCATTCAGCTGCGAAAGTGTTTTGGATAGCAGGGACATCCATGAAATATGGATGGTTTTTATTTTATGTACCAGCCTTATTTATCATCATTCTTTGGCTTGCTGAACGTTTACCACCTTTGTTCATGTTTTTTGCTTCCCTGCTTTTGGTTACCTCTGCACGCAGGTTGCTGGTGGTAGTCAGTCACCCGGTTTTGTTTAATTTCAAAACCTTGGCCGTTAATATGTATTTGTTCCTCTTTGCAGCTATACCAGCCTTTTAAATTTCTGGGAAGGCTTTCCACATGATTTTGGAGTGTGTCTATGGAATTGTGTCCCCATTTAGATAAAAAGAGTGTCGAGAGACTTTTATCTGGCTGGCGATCCCATGCTGTGCCCCACCACCAAATTACACCTTGTTTATGCTGTCACCAAGTGTCACTTGCAGCAGCAAGGAGAACAAGGAAATTCCAGCATCTCCTGCTTCCCTTTAGCTGTGCAGCCTGAGATGTTCCTTCTTGGCATCCCCAGCACATATTCTGAGGCTGTGCAGCTGAAGGGGATTTTAGGAGCAATTTAGTTCCTGGCTTTATTCTGCCCTGCCATTGGCTGCTAGGACTTTATAGCTTTTCTGCCTGTTTTACCGTTAAGCAGCGCTAACTACCCTGCTGCTGCTGGTGTGTTTGTTAAACTACTCTTCCTGACTCTGCCTGTTTCCGACCCTGCAATTGAATGCTACCTGGAACAACCCTTTGCCTGTAACCCCGACTCTGCTTTGTCTTTACCCTTGGATACCTCGTCTGGAGGACTGATTACTCGTGCATGTCTCTGGCTCTATACTGAATTTGCCTTGAACAGAAAAGGGTCTTCACTAAACTGTTGCCACAAATATCACAAATTCACACTTGTCTAAAACATCTTTCCATGCTTTAGTGTTCCTACAAACTTTCACCCGAAACACTAGAGAGTGTCTTGTTCTTTTTGCATTCTAGTGCCTGCTTTATAAACCCACTAAATGTATATTCAGTCTTAGCTGTTGCTTGACTTACAAGATTTTGTACAGTAAGATTGTATTATCTCTCTCTCTATCTATCATATATATTTATATATAATTACTGACTATCTTCTGTTTGGGTTCCCACCAGCTCTTTACAGTCCAATAGTGTCCAAGTAAATAAACAACGTGAAGGTACCAATGCAATGCACAGGAAAAACTCTGTAGTACTAGACTATGAAAGGGTATTGTAGTTTATTTGGTATAGCCTGATTTTTCAATACCGCTTAGGAGTTCTTGCTAATGAAGGGTCATGATCAAACGATTCCCCTTATAAGGTGATTACATTCTGTTCCTTTTCCTCGATTGTGCTCCTGTGTTGTAGACCTCATTGGAAGAAGAGAAAGGGAAGTCTATCTATCCTTGTATTTACAATTTTTTGCCTACCCCAAATATGTCACATAAATAAAGAAATAAAGAGAAAAAGACGGTTTTCTAGGCAAAACAATAGATATTATTGAAATAGTGGGTTGTATTCATAGCATACAACAAACGTTCAATACAATTAAAAAAAACATCAAAATAGTCCGTCCCTTTATTCTGAGAGAGAGGAGGTCAACATTTAAGTCCTGATAAACTCGACAAAGTATTCATTGAGTTCAAAGCCGTGGTGGATGTAGAAAAATGTGGCGTTACCTGACGCGTTTCACCTAGAAAGGCTTCCTCAGGGGACTTATGGAGGAAATATCGGGTTGTACACTGCATACAAAAATATGAATAAATTAGACAAATATTGGCTAATAAATATTCGAAAAATATCATTTGTTACACATATAGTTAAACTGTTATAGTGGTAATTCAAACAAGAACACAGACAATGGTAATATATCACACTGAATACATATAGTTCGTGTTGAACAATTTAGGTAATTGTATTGTACCTCATTGGAAATCTATGTGTCAAGTGGTCATTTTGGACCACATTACGAAAGCATGGTCCACCATCAGAAAAAAAACCTAATGAAATGCAGTTAAGCCATCATCAGGGTGCATGTAGACACTAACTACCTACCAAAAATACAAAAAATGTTAGTTGCACACCAATAAATGTAATTTATTTAGGGCTCACATATTAAAATGAAAAGAAACTTGAAATTTCTGTAAATTCAGCAGATATTTAAGGCTTCTCTGAGCCCTGGTATTACAGATAATTTCTGCCATATTTTTGGGGGATTTTTGCAGGTTACCCATACATAAACATTTGGAAATTGTGGACAGGGCTTTAAGGTATTGTAAAGACGGTGAAGCAATTAAATATGACAGAGGGGACACTATAGGCAGGAGCCTTCGTCTCTTTATTATGTGGCATTAATGGTTTGACGGGAAGATTAATCATTCGAGCTTTGTGCAGATCATTAAAAAAAAAAAACAAGGTTAGACTTCGTCCTGTCACATGGGCCCATCAACATGTCATCAGCAGGCAATAAGGGCCGATAACTGCAGCCCACCTGACTCCCCTGCGCGGTTGACACTTGCTGCGGGCAGAGCTGGTGCAAGATACGTCTAAGGGCGACCGGTCAAACAACGTTGCTACGCAACCAGGCCGCAGAGGAGGCTGCCCGTTAATGGAGAACTCTCCGCACACTAACCATGCTTGACAGGTCATAAGACCAAGGAGGATCGATTAACACTTCATGTAGCTGGAAGGGTTTTGTCTGAGGACCAGCGTTGGAGAACCCTCTTTTTTTTTTTTTTTTTTGCAAAAAGTCTCGGGCAACTTCATCGTGGTCACCCGGCCATGCTTTTCTATAGGTTTATAAAGTAATATGTCATCTGTAAATATTTTTGTTTTTTTGTAAATGTTTTTGTAAATTATTTAGTCCGGTATTATATTTTTGTATATTTTGCTTGTTTTCAACCCATCTGCCGATACTGACAGACAAATGCGGTGCAAAAGCTGGGTGTGCAATGAATACTTCAAAACTGGAATTGCTATGTTTTGGTCCAATAAAAGTCTCAGCTATGTACAGTTGCTAAATTTACGTCACTGGAAACAACCTTTGTTATATGTTTTCAGTGGCAGCAGAATGAACGGGTGCTGTACACACCGCTGTTCATTTCTATGAAGAGGGGAGGACGAACAAAGGGCCCCCCACTGCATCCTCCTCTATAGAAAATGGAGGACGCTTATTTATCTTCCAGGATATTTCATTTATTGTTTAAAATGGCTTCATAGAACTGATATGCGCTCCAGATGAAAGCAACGTTCATATGGGTGTATGCCAACCTTGTGGTTAATTGCTTCCAAGTGCCCATTTTTAACAGCTAGATATATATTTTTTGACAGCCATTTGCCAAAGAGATTGGAAGTCTATGAAAGCAGTTAAAAAGTCAGCCTGTTCTGAGCTCCTGCAAGAAATGTCCCAAGAACTGCACAGTAACCTAAGGCCTGTACAAAAAAAATGGGATTCCAGCTACACCAACCCAGTCCGAACATAACCAGGGATTTGGGGGTGGTGGGGCAATTGTTGACCGCAACTTAAAGGTCACCTATCAGAACTCTTCAAATTTAATTGGCACATAAAAATAAAATAAACAATGCAACACTTTGTAGTTATGAATGAAGAACATGTGCAGACTTCATTTTCAGAGGAGATGACTGTCAGCACTCATGAAGCACAGAGAGGAACCTGGATAACGTGACAGTCTCATGGCATAAGTTGTCTGACAGCAAGATTAATCGCTCAGAATCTAATGCTTGCCATGCATTATGCAGTATGTTCTATTGATTACACAAATCAGTCAAAAGTTGATCAAAACAATTGTGTTTAAAATCGACCAAATTAGAATTTTTGTACAGGACAGAGTGTTAATTAGTAATAAGTAATACCCATCCCCAACTGACCCAGTTTATTTTGGATCATTCCACCCCATCCCAGTGAATGAGGATAGATCCAAAATGGATGAGTGAAAGCAGAACTAAACTTAATCTGGGCAGGCAGGTTGTTTATTTCATTAGAGTACAGGTTATGTCCCTTCTGCAAATTAATATGTTAACCTGCCTGATCACAGCTTTCTAATTACACTCACCTATTCTTGCTGTCTTGTGGACATTGCCATCTTCACTCATTTTGTGGGTTCCGGATCTTTGGCCATCTTGATTGGCTAGGCTGGAATACTTTAACTCCCGTGCATGTGTACAGGAGCTTGTTCATTCCCGACAGCTGTAGGGGACAGTATGACGAGGTGCCTAGTATTGTACACTGATCTGTGCATGTATGTATTAGTGCATTGCATATTATGTTATGTGTATGTATTAGTGTGTTGCGGTTTCATGCAAGGCAATGCTTCTCTGCTTCACATTACTTGCAGCACTCTATAACTTGCAGAAATGCACTACCATGCATTGTGGTGTGCTGCAGTGGTAATAATGCTGCCATTTGGTTGTTTACATTCTTCCAAATGGGCAGCCTGTTTACAAAAAAATGGGTTGCCTTTATGCAAAGAACATAAACACATGATCTTTGTTACTCCAACACACAGAAATTGAAAAGTGTCAGTGGGCCCTTCTCTCGGGCTTGCAAGTTTTTCCACACATCCACCTTTTAGTTTAAGCCCCTCATTTTTTGTCACCCTTTTATCTGTTATTTGCTTCTTCCTTTGAAAAGAATTAATCTTTATTTGCATTTAAGATGGAGTCAGTCTGGTCACCCCTTCCCTTGGAAGGAAAAGGATTCTAGTCAGCTTCCGA
Source organism: Pyxicephalus adspersus (assembly GCF_032062135.1). NCBI lineage: Eukaryota > Metazoa > Chordata > Amphibia > Anura > Pyxicephalidae > Pyxicephalus > Pyxicephalus adspersus. Next base: position 7,415,885 of record NC_092860.1, on the reverse strand, counting down.
CGTTCTCTTTGTGTTTTTTTTTCCCTGCTGTCTCCTGAGCCACACACCTTTTGCTGTGATATAAATGTCAGGCCTCTGGCAGTCAATTGTTCAATTAACTTCTTTAATAGCTTTGCTGCCACAGGCATCTGTGGCTCCTCGGCCTTGGTGGCAGAGCAAGTGTTAATTGCGCTGTCTGGGTAATTGGAGGGGGGAGTTTGATCTGTCATGCGGTGGAATCTGATGACAGATTGCATGAGTAGTTGGAGGGGTCCAGTTGGAGGAGGACAGACGTTGTTCGGTGGTGACAGGAGCAGTGCTGCTGACTGCCAGCATTCCGTGGTCCTGGCGGCACTTCCAAAGCTGCCGCGGCCTCCCGCAGATGCCCATTGTCATGGCGTAAGTGAAATGCCCTCATCCATCTCTACCCCAGCTTTTGTTCAATATCCGCTATATAATTATCATATAAAACACGATATGTACTTCATGTGCAACCTTTGGCAATTGTAATAAATATTATTGTATTAATTACTTATTAAAGTATTAATATTATGTAAAACAGGATTTTGAATCTGAAACAAAAGAGGGGAGGGCTTGCTGAATATAGCCTGTTCAATTTTGCTACGTTTCAAATAAATGCCAACGTGCAAACAAAAGTGAAGTTGGGCATATTAAACCTACAGTACAAACTGCTAATAGGAAATGACCAATATCACATTATATACAATGACTTTTAGTTCAGCACCTGATACCAAGCTTGACGTAGTGGCCCTGATTTATTAAAGCTCTTCAATACTGGAGAACCTGAGTGACCCAAACCTGGAATGGATCTGGTCCAGGAAAACATTTGCCAATCAATAGAAAATTAATTTTTAAGAAATCCATTCCCAGTTTGTTGGATGGCCCAGGTTCAGCTAAGTCTTATCTTCTCCTGTCTTGGAGAGCTTTAATAAATCAGGGCCAAGAAGTTATCTTTCACCGACCTGTATCCTTTATGAGATACATATGAATATATATAAAAAAAAACACTGTGTGTTATCAGGGCATCACAATAATGGTGTAAATCAACTATATAATATAATTTTTAAGCAGAGATAGGTCATTTGTCAAAGAATGTAAGTTGCAGTGTCAACTCATTTCGATAATTAACATCTGCTGCTTCAGGGGCAAGAGTGGTCAGCAAGTATTACATTAGTGTTCAGCGATACACCTATCTCCTGGCGAGTGTTGTTCACTTGGTTGGCTGTTGTGAAGGGGTTTCTATTCACCATGGAAATGATTCTGCGATCATCCACCACTGTTGTCTTCCGTGGACGTCCAGGTCTTTTGGCGTTGCCGAGTTCACCAGTGCTTTGTTTCATTCTCATGATATACCAAACTGTAGATTTTGCTACTCCTAATATTGTAGCAATTTTCTCGGATGGGTTTTTCCTTTTTTTGCAGCTTAAGAATGGCTTGTTTCACCTGCATGGAGAGCTCCTTCGACCGCATGTTGTCTGTTCACAGCAAAATCTTCCACATACAAGCACCCCCCCCTCAAATCAACTCCAGGCCTTTTATCTGTTTAATTGATAGTGACATAACGAAGGAATTGCCCACACCAGTCCATGAAATAGCCTTTGAGTCAATAGTCCAATTACTTTTGAGCCCCTGAAATGGTTATTGTGTTAAAAAAAGGCTTTAGTTCCTCACATTTTTATGCAATCTGTAATTTGTTCAACCCACTGAATAAAGCTGAAAGTTTGTAGTTCAGCTGCATCTGAGTTGTTTTATTTAAAAATAAATTGTGGTAATGTACAGAACCAAAATTAGAAAAAAAGTTGTCTCTGTCCAAACATTTATGGACCTAACTGTATATATGATATATATATATATATATATATATATATATATATATATATATATATAAATTTTAAATATATAATTTATATAATAATGTAAAGTATAGAAACCATTCACTTTTTATCTTAGCAGCTTCGCTTACATAATCTCGAACTAGTCAAGCAAAACCTTAAACCTATTTTGCGTTTTCTGCAAGTCTGTGACCTTGTTGGGAGAGAGCCCACAGGCTAGGGCCCCCTCCATCTCCGTGGGTCCCGCGGGCCGAAGTGTAGAAGTTGCGAGTTGTCATCTGCCACTTCGGATGTGTGAAACTCCTGAAGATGTGAAATTTCTGCAGCGGTGCCCGGAACGCTGTCTCTTCATCAAAACACCAAGGTTTCCATGGCAACCAATGATATGTCCTCGGAGTGTGGGTGGGATGCAAAACATCATTTAGGAGCGCTAACGCTACACTTATCCCCCACCCTAAAATAATTTAGATGAAAGCTCCCTGAACAGGACACCTGTCTGGTATTTTTTCAGTAGACCAGACATTTTAGCTTTGATTCACAGAATGAGAAAATTGTATATTTTTTGTATCCGTGTCGTCAATTACGGAAATACCCGGTTTGTGACTCCTCGTTCTGTATCTGAAACGACCAGGCCTTAAGTCTAAGTTGAGACCAGCCGCTCCAAGGTACTTACTGACAATGGCTAAAGAGTTGGGAGTAGTAATCTGTGATAAATGTTTGCTGATGCTTGTGAAGATGTTTGCTTGTGGCTGCAAAAATTGAAGTGGTTTACCACTCTTAGTTGCTACGTGTAGCATCTGAAAAAAACAAATCTAATTTTTTCCAAAAATAACCTTTTTTTTAAAACTGTGAACTTAGCCTATGTGACAGCGAAGGAGAGAAGTTGTCAAATTACAATATTTGGTATAAGTGAGTCTTTAGCTATGCATGTTGTGTAAATCCATATACACATACACTAACCGGTCTCTGAATTATGTACAAATATCTTACCAGGCAATCACATGGCAGCAAATAATTGCATTTGTGTAAATCCATATACACATACACTAACCGGTCTCTGAATTATGTACAAATATCTTACCAGGCAATCACATGGCAGCAAATCATTGCATTTGTGTAAATCCATATACACATACACTAACCAGGCACTGTATTATGTACAAATATCTACCCAGGCAATCACATGGCAGCATATCATTGCATTTAGACTGGTAGACATTGTCAAGACAACCTGCTGAAGCACAAACCAAGGAAGAAAGGTGATTTATGTTACTTTTAGGCATGGCATGGTTGTTGGTGCTAGGCTGGCAGGTCTGGGTATTTAAAAAAACTGCTGGTCTTCTGAGATTTTCATGCATAACCATCTCTGGGGTTTACCAAGAATGGTCAGAAAACAGGAAAATATCCAGTGAGTAGCAGTTCTCCGAATGAAAATGCCTTGTTGATGCTAGAGGTCAGAGGAGAGGCTGATAGAATGGCAACCATAACTCAAATAACAATTTGTTACATCAAAGTTATGCTGAAGAGATCTCTGAATGCACAACACGTCCAACCTTGAAGCAAATGGGCTACAGAAGTAGGAGACCTGGTGCCACTCCTGTCATCTAAGAACAGGCATCTGAGGCTACAATTTGCACGGCTTACCAAAATTTATACTAGAGAAGATTGGTTGGTTAGATGAGTCTTAAACTTTTCTGTATCATTCGAATGGTAGATCAGATTTAGATGCTTGGTATCAACAGTTCAGGCGGCTACTGGTGTTGATGCTGGAAATATTTTCTTGGCATACTTTGCTTAGTATCAATTGAGTGTGGTTTAATTAGCACATTTTATCTTAGTTTAGTTGATGACCATGTCCATCCCTTTATGACTTTGGTGTACCCATCTTTTGATTGCTGCTTCCAGCAGGATAATGTGCCATATCAGAAAGTTCAAATCATCCCAAACTGGTTTCTTAAACATGACAATGAGGTCACCGGACTCCAATGGCCCTCACAGTCACTAGATCTCCATCCAACAGAACACCTTTGGGATGTGGTGGAATGGGAGATTCACATAATGGGATGTGCAGCTGATGAATGTCCAGCAACTGAGTGATACTATCATGTCAATATATTTAATATGAACCAAAATCCTTGAGGAATATGTTTAACACCCTTTTAATTCTATGCCATGAAGCATTATGGCTGAAGGCAAAAAGGGTTCCAAACTGGGACTATCAATGTGTACCTAATAAAATAACTGATTGTGTGTATATATGCATTTTCCAATTGAAAATTTAGCTTTCGTCGGGTATACTATATTTTAATTTACGTTTTCTTTGCTTGTATTTGGGGGTTTAGAGAGCTTGTATAGTAGGAACGTGGGTAGTGGAAGAAGTGTTTAGAAAGCGCGTACTATTGTTGAGCAATCACACTCATATTGGAGGGGGAGGGTTGCAAAATTGTAAAACGGCTTTAAGTGCACCACTTAGCTGAAAAAAAAAAAAGAAAATATAAAAAAAAATAAAAGCCGCTGTAGGATGGGCACAAGACATTGATTCTGTTTTTTTCCCCTTCGGAGAGCAATGAAGCTATTACATGCTGATAGCTTTCACAGAATCTTTAGATGAGATAATTTTTAATGCTACAAATTTTAGACTCCATCCGTGCATTGATGATACCCCGTGGGGTGAACGTTTTGAACTCTAAAAAACTTACTTTACGTGTCGATTGGTTTCAAGCTGCCACTTGTTTTAAAGCAATGGTCCCAAAACTAGGGTGCTCTGGTATGCAATTTGCAACATGTGACCTGCGCCTGCCCTTTTTCATTGTCCAGACCTTGTTCCTCACTTGCTGCCTACTTAGTACCCAATATTTGCTGTTCTGACACCGGAGCCCTCTGTTTCACTTGCCCTAGTAGGAAGAGTCTGGGGGCTGCAACCTGGTGTTCTCCCCACAGCAGAGTCGTCCGGGGGCCACTAGGGTTAATGGTTCATTACCCCTTGCAGGGTGCTCTGGTGAAGTCTCAGAAACACTTAGACTCTCAAGGTAATTTATCGTTCCCTGCCAAGGGGTCATAGCCCTAACACTGCCAATGAAGGCATAAGAGCCAGCTTTCTGCTCTCAGGGTTTTGGAGGTCATTGAATGGCTTGCCATACCACTGGTATTTTACTACTTTAAAGTATAACTGTACTTTTGTTGAAAAGAATGCGATCCTGTCTAGATGAACTGTATAATATACATTGCATTTTAAGGTGAAAGTTGTGTGTGGTAGTTCCAGCTAGGTACTAGCCACGGAGTCCCAATAAGTACAGTAGAAGTGCAGTTAGTAGAATCACAGCTCCTGTCGGGAAATATAGCATTCAACACTTCTGGAAGTGTTGTATACTGAAGATTCTTTGGTCCCTGCAGCTCTACAAAAAAGGAAAGGTAAAGTTCCTTGCTGCCGGGCAGGTAAGAATTAGTAGTCTTTTTTCTAATAATGCAGCAAAAGGTGGTGCCATTACTCATGCTGGGGTCTCAGCAGCAAAATCATAAGTGCAACCCAGGCTGTCAGCTGCCGGGTGCTGCTGGGTAACATTAGGAATATAAGTAAATAAACAAAATGCGGCAAATATTTACTCTTTGAGTTCAGGGCTACTTAAAATTTTATTGTTGACAACAAACAAACCTCATAGGGTCACATGAACTGAAATCGTGCAGATCAGATTCCAATTGCTGGTCCGGAATCTGTGAGTGACCCTGCATAGCTGTAAGTAGCTTTCAATTGGAACACAGATTCTTTTAGCAACCAGGCACCATGCCTAAAAACAATAATCCACACACTGCCGTCTGAAACAGGATTTATTAATGTCAAAAGAAGGGCTCGCATTTCCCATCTTTAATTGCTTCTCGTATGAGGCTGCAATGAACTACAACAACTTTGCTTGGGACTATGCTTTGCTTAGCAAGGGTTATCCCATCAGCCATTGTTGTGAAAAAGAGAATGGTCTGGTCCAAGGCATATCTGCAAATGTAAAACAATGCTGTAAAAAAATCTCTTTATTGTTACTTATAGATTTATCATATTGTATACATACTATACGCCCAAAAATGACTGAATTTATGTGGCCACCCTTCCAAATGTTGAAATTGGTCTTTCTACTGAAGGGAGCTGGTAATACTACAACATTAAAAACAAAGGTGCTCTTCTATGTGCACCATGTGACAACAGTTTGGGGAAGGCCGTTTCTATTCCGATATTACCGTGCACAAAGCCAACTCCATGGAGATATGGTTTGACCAGTTAGACTTGAGTGGGTGAACTCAAGTGTCCTTGGAACCCTGACATCAACCCTATGGAACACCTGTGGGTTACATTGAAATTGAAAACTAGGTGTTCTAATCCAGTCCAAAGTCCGGCCTGGGGGCGAATTGTGGCCCGCGTTCAGATTTCCACGGCCCGCGTTCAGACTTCCACCAGCCCACAGGCTCTGTCATAAAATCAATAATATGCGGCCCGCTAGCACTGTTGACCACATTTTCACTTCACCAAATTTGGCCCTCTTTGCAAAAAGTTTGGACACCCCTGTTCTAATCTAACCTTTAAACGCTCCTTTGGTTGAATGAGCACAAATTCTCAAAGTCGTCTTAGACGATTGGAGGCTGCCACAGCCTCAAAGGGGGCCAACTCCATATTCGTGTCAATGGTTATGTAATGGGATGTCCAAATGTGTGCTGTGTATCTAAAGCAGTATTTCTCAACCAGGGTTTCTCTAGTGGTTGCTTGGGGTTCCATGGTCAGCTTGCCAAATTCTTGCCAATTTATTTTTTTTTGGTTACCTGTGATGCTGGCATTCTTACAACTGGCCAGCAATGTTGGAGGCATTTCTCTGAATGACCAGCACATTAACCTAGTGTGGCCTGTGTATATTGTAAATATAGAAAGGGGTTCTTGAAGACCTGAAAGTTATTTCAAGGAGTTCCCCTATGTTAAATAGGTAGAGAAACACTGATCTAAAGAAACCTTCTTGCATGGATCCTTTAGGACAGAAGATAAGTATTGCACAAATGAGCAGTGTGGTTGCTCAGGGGTGTTAGCACTCTGCCCTTGCTGCAACGGGTTAGGTTATGTAAGGATACTGTCTTTGCACAATTCTTCTATGCTTCCTAGAACTACGGTTTGCTGCCTTAAAACACAGCACCGAGTTAAGCTGCTTTTGACCCATTTTGCCCCGGTATTGTATAGGAGGACAAGGTTTTGAGCTCCTTCGGGACAGGAAACTAAAGTCCTGCTGCCCTATAAAAATCCTGAAAATCTGCCCTCTATCAGCGAATAGAATAAAAATAAATGAGCGCGTGTAAACACAAAAGAGACAGTTTAATGAGTTTGTAATCCAGGGCATGCCATAGGGAGGGTGCCGCAGATATTTACGGCCCCTACTGCCTAATCCTCTTTATTCAAAAATTATATCTGTCCGCTCTTGGAGTGCCATATTCATCTGGGAATGGCGGTTTGTAGCGGAAGAGCTCGGTCAAGCTGTTTAATCTCCTGTTTACATCTACACGCCTATAATCCTGTTCTGTGTCTTTGTAAACGGATGGTTTAGTGGGTGACAGTTTGTTGTCTGTAGGAAAGACTACTTAATTAGACTTAGATTTGCTTTGTCCTACAATACTGACTTTTTATGCTTGTGATATTTATTTATTATTAAGGCAATTTCTTTGACTTTTTAACAATATCTGAAGAAAGGGGAAAGTATCATTTTAGCATTCAAAATATAAAAAAAAACAAAATTTGGAGGATGCGCCTAAAGTGAAGGTATAGGTCCTGTTTTTTTTTTAAGCTCTCCAAGGCTGGAGGGAATAGACTATCATGGGTAAACTTGAATGATCCATTAAACCTGGAATGGACCTGATCCAAGTTTGCAAACTAATAGCAAATAAAGAAATCCTTCCCAGGTTTGCTGAATCACCCAGGTTCTTCCATGATAGTCTATCTTCTCCAGTCTTGGAGGGCATTATTAAAGCAGGCTCATAGTGATTTGTATACTTTATTTTTTTTGAAAGAAGAGGAAAAATGTAAATACCACAAATACATAAGGATGCCAAAGACATTTAATTAATGTCTTTCCTTTGACAACTGCTGGATGACATTTTGCTTAGTTGGTAGCGGTTAAATTCTTCAGTCCCCTTAAAGATTGGGAACCAAGCAGAGCGGTATTCAACCATGCAATAACTATGTCAGCTATGACATGATGATGACATACCACCTGACGTTAAGTGGCTCTATAAATTACACTGTAGGTCTGTTTTTCATTCCATGATTGCCATAAAAATTGTTTTAATATATATTGTGATATTTTTGGGGGAACTGGAATCAGTACAGTACACAGCCGTACAGTCTTTCTATTATCGAATTTAAAAACTTTCTTTCAGCATAAAAGAACATAAAAGTTTTTCTTTCAGCAGTAACAAAACAAGCTTCCAGACAGCAAACTTAAGCAAATTTTGGGTAAAAAGGCACTCAAAATGTGGGCCCAAACTTGCGGATTGTTGCTGCTGGGGTGCTTTCCTCTATTGTTTCAAAGTTTTCATTCCATGTTACCACACTTGAGCATTCACATCTAGTTGGGTAATGCAAAGCTCAGATCTTCCAGAATTGATTGAGAATTTAAAGATCCACCGGCCAGCACCATTAGTCCCTTTTAGGCTGAGGTTCCCTTCTGGGAGGAATGAAAAGGCCCACCCAACCTTACTATTACTTCTGCAGTTCCATTCAAATCTTTCCTAGTTTGGGTCCTGTGCTTCATCCCTCTGTCTTGTTTCTTCTTCTGGCTACGTTACCCAATTGTGTGATAACACGTGACATAGAGTGTACATGTGCTCCCATTCTGTCATTACCGCCATAGTAAAAAAACTAACTTTTGCTTTATATAAAAGTGAAAAGTAAACATTTTGGTGATTTAATAGTACCAAATGATACTATAAAATTGATAATGTAAAAATAATTTAGGTAAATATGGATACAATTATGGTTAATTTCCTGTAGTTACAACTTTTTTTTAATTCAGCACAATTTAGTGACATGACTATGGACTTTGTACAGCGCTGTGTAATATGATGGCGCTATATATATACTGTGTAATAATAATAATAAATAATTTTCAGTTATTGAGCGCTCCCTTTAATGTTTTTGTGTTTTCTTCAATAAAAAGCCTGAGTCAATACCTAAAAAAAATAAAGTTAACTGCTTTCACATTTTTTCTAGCCATTGGGAGAAACAGCGCCCAAGGGCAAGTTTGAACTAATATTAAATTTGTCGATTGGCTGATAGTTTAACAAAAAAAAATAATTCTCACACTTTAGTTACAATGAAGTCTTGCCTGCCGCCGGCAACTTTGTAATGAAGACTAAAATGTTTTTGGGAAGAACAAGCTTTTTCAAGAAGCAATACACAAAATCTATAAAATGGAGAAGGTACCATTATTACCCTCTGTGGCACCTGTCCTAATTTAGCTGTTTGCGTGCCGATTCATTTTAAAATGTTTATAATGGGTTAGATCACTAAATAATAAACTTGAAATAACATATCCAAGGCTGCGAGGAGCTGATATTATGCCAGTTACAGATGATCTTCTAAATAGGACTTCTAATAGGATCCTCTAATTTGTTATTCCTTTACTGTACCAAACCAGCTGACTCCCTTTTCCCTGAAATTTGCAAATTCTGTAATTTAAGAATTATAATATAGCTGTATATTATAGGGAATTTTTTTAATGCAGACAGATTTAAAATAACTGCAAGGTTGATTTTTAGAAAGATAGGCCTCTGAGCCTCCTACAAATGTATTTTAATAGATCAATAATACCTATAACACCTATACCTAATCAATCTCCATGACCCCTCCAACTTTTGTTCAGCTTCTGAACCGTTTTCTTATTATGTAGTAAAGTTTATAAGTTTTATTGAATTATTATTTTAGATGTTCTATGCAGAAGTCTCCTTGTCTTGGTGGCCAGTTGACCAGTATGGTCATTTTGCAGTCCAGGAATTCTCTGCAGACATCTTCAACCCCATAGTTCGGAAGCATTACATCCCTCTCATCCAGTTTATTATTATTAGTAATAAACAGTATTTATATAGCACCAACATATTACGCAGCACTGACAATAATTAGGGATCACAAATGACAGACAGATACAAACACTGACACGGAGGAGAAGAGTACTCTGTTGGGGGAAGTAGCACCCAAGAGGAGGTGGTTATGGAATGGTGGCTTGGTAATGAGGCTTTAGGAGACATGAAATGACAGGTAGGTGAGTGTGAAAAGATGGGGCTAAGAGCTCATTTAAATTAGCAGAAAGTAGGAGCAAGCTCAGTAGAACGTGGAAGACTATTACAGAGAGTTTAAGCAGCTCTAGAAAAGTCTTGGAGCCGTGCGTGTGATGAGGTTATGAGTGAGGAAGTCGAAGGAGGAGGAAGTTGAAGGAGCGAACAGAGCAGCTAGGGAAGTATTTTTCTATCAGGTCAGAAAGGTAAGTGGGACAAGAACTGTGGAGGGATTTGAAGGCAAAGCACAGGAGCTTGAATTTGATTCTAGGGCAGGGGTGTCAAACTCTGGCTCAAGGGCCAAATGTGGCCCCCCCAAAGGAATTCTAAAAATGATTTGCAGCTGGCGCGCCGCTGCATTGAAATAGCGCCGTATCTACAATTCCCGGCATCACTCGCGTCTATAGACCAGCGGCTTCTCTGCCTATGCGTGGCCCTTCATTGGACTGTTTTATAGATGCACGGAATTGTAGTAGCGGTGCTATTCCACTGAAGAGGGAGTTCCAGCCACTCATAACATTGAACCCCGGATTGGACTGTTTTATTGACGCAGGGAATTGTAGTAGCGGTGCTATTTCTCTTATTATAGGCTTGTTCCAGATTTAATGTTAAGCAAAACCTCTTTGTTTCCATATGTAAAGGTTTTATATCTAATGAGAAGGAAAAACGTCCTCAATTTTTTCAATAAACTTCAAGTTTGACCCACGATTTTGTCTAAGTTTTTAATTTTGTCCCTCTGTGTATTTGAGTTTGACACCCCTGTTCTAGGGTGAAATGGAAGCCGGTGTTGAGAACTGCAAAGAAAGGCAGCAGAGTGGGGGAAGGATGGATGAGTCTGGCTGCAGATTTCATGAGAGATTGTAGAGGAGAGAGTCGGGTTAGTGGAATACAAAAGCCGGATGTTACCGCAAGGAAATCCTTCGGTTCAACTGTGTTCATGCTGGTTGACATCATTGTTCTACCCCTCTCCTGTTCAGATCTGGTATATTTGACTTCTCATAAAGTGAACTTCATTTGATTTAGCGACCTCCTTTGCCATCTACAGGGACGTCAACCAAGAAAACAAAAAGAAATTCATTGGTTTAGTGTCCCCCTTAACTAGTCAATTCTGATCCTGAGCGTAGAATTAATTTCCCTAGTCTTCCCTCCTTCATTAAACTGGTACAGCATCTACATCAAAATAACGGCTTATAGACTGATGTATAAAGCTCCAGAGGACTTCAGGAACAATGAAAAGTGGCTGTCTGGCATTGGAGCCCAAAGGGAAAAAATGTGCAATCGGAGAAACAAATGACATAAGCCACATGTACAAGATGGATCCTCTCAAGTGTTTGTCAAGTGTTATTCACACAAAATTGCCTGTCAAAGGCCAGAGAGCACAGCAATGTTCCACTACAAGGAGAGATGCTGAAAATAAGACTGAAACATCCAACGCCAGCTGTTTCTGTGACTTGCCCAAGGTGGTTTTGCTAAGCTGCATAGGTGGAATACCCAAATGATTGTATTTTGAGATTTCTAAGAAAAGAAATGCACTTTAAAGAATACAAAGTTGGTGAACATCTGACCATATTACACCTTTATGATAATATTTATGTGGGTGCCATTCCAAGTTAAATCAATGGTTAGTATTACACCATACAAAGACAATTTAGACAACTGTGCACTTCCAGCTTTGTGGTGACGGCTTTGAGCCCTCCCAACATGTCTGTGCCTTTTGTACGAAGCTATAACTCTTAGGATATAAGTTGTCTAGTTCGATATAAAAGAACTTAAATGTCCTGCACTGGGACCTGGCCTCAACCTTTGCTGTACAGTTCATGAATGAATTGGAACACCAACTGAGATCCAGGACTTCCAACCCAACATCAGTACCTTACCTTGCTAATGTTAGGTTACCATCCGACGGTGGCCGTTTAATGGAGCGCTTTGATATTCATGGCAATGAATTTGGAATGGAATGTCAAAAACACTCACACAGATATGGTTGTCAGGTATCTGCAATCTATATATGACTATATAATTTATCCATTGGAAAGAATAAGGAGGTAGTAGAAAAAGGCTGGAACCCCTTAAGGTATTTATTGCTGTCTGTGTCCCAGTAGGTAGATTCAACCTCTTTATTACCATAACCATTTTCTAAGTATTGTGAAACCAAATCTTTACATTGGTTGTGTCCACTGAAACAGAAAGAGGAGACATTCTTTCAATGGTCATAAGCTTTATGATTACTACATACAAATCCCTTTCCTACTACTTTGTAGAGATTTCCAACTGCTTCCTGTAGCAAAAATACCATTTTGCATATCTAAATTAATAACTTTTATCTATACAATGCATAAAAATGTCCACACAAATACATTGGTATGGAAATCGTTGGGGATTAGAAGTTTATTAACGGTGTAGATATGTGTGCAATACTTTAGTTAAATCTGGGCATGTCATACCACCCATTAAAAAGCACTTATGACTTGTTCCAGTATTCCTCCTCTTGGCATAACTACTGGTTCACCCCATTGATCTCAGCTCTCTGACATATTCACATAAAATGCAAAAAATAATTTGATTGGATGTGCACAAATGAGAATGTGGCCCTTTAAGTCATACTTTATACTTGCATTGATCATTTTTTCGCTGTAAAATAATTGCCTCTATGTGCCATGTATAGAGCACAGGTATGTCAGGAGAGGTCTCGCTCTGTCATTGTTATAACTGTTTATTGGCGCAGCTTGAAGAGGATTATTGTTAGTGTTTATAGGAGATGTTTTTTTTCTGGCTTGACTAACCAAACAGACCCCTCGGTCCATTACTCCTGTTAGAGCTTTGACTTTCTGGTCGGTGTGTTTACATTGGGAACGCTCCACTTTAGTAGTAATGAAAGCAAAGGATTCCACAGCTAAACATGACCTTGTGTGTGTTTGTTTTGACTCTGCTATTAATGGATTAAAAATCCATCTGCGGCTCCTGTTCCTGCTTCTGTGCCAGGATCACACAGCTCATAATGATGCCAAGCCAGAGGTTACATTGTGGCAACGAATAATAAAGATATCTGAATTTCAAGGTTTTGTCTGTCTGTCTAACTCATACGGGGTGCCTGCGAGGACAGTGTTCTGATGTGGGTTGCTTGTGGCTGTGGGAGAAGTGTTTTAATCTAGAATGTCTGTGAGGGCAGTGTTATGATCTGGCGCTTCAGTTGGTCAGGTCTAGGTTTAGCAACACTATGTGCCCTAAAAATGAGGTCAGCCTAATATATGGATTCACCAGTTTTCCTATCAATTAATTTTTTTTTCCCCCCATGGGACAGGCATATTCTATGATGACGATGCCTTTATTAATTGCATTCAAATTATGAGAGAGTGGTTTAGAGAGCATGGGGCATTATATTCTCACATGGATTGGCCACCACAGAGTCCAGACCTGAACCCAATTGGGAATCTTTAGGATGTGCTTTAAGAAGACTTTACACAGCGCTCCGACTCTCCAGTCATCAATACAAGATCTTAGGGGAAAATTAAAGCAACTATAGATGGAAATAAATGTTGGCACATTCCATAGGCTTAATAAAACAATAACACAGTGAATGTCTACTGTAATTAAAGCTCCAACAAAATATAATGTGGAATTTGTTCTTCTTTTTCCAAATACTGCGTAACACTTTCTGTTCTGTTTTGGGGATTTGATAAAAAATTGGGTGGACTTGGCATTCTTGGAATAAGCTGAGGTAGAAATTGCATTAGGATAAAGTTCTTTTATGATATCACACGCCTAACTACAATAGATGACAATCTTCCGATTTTGGCTCAGCTGAGGCTAATTTGGATGAATGGAGGACCTTGTCTGTTTATGCCGTGATAAAAGGGCATGGGCGATGTCTATAGAGAGCCTGCCTAAATGGACTAATGGACTGTAGCTGCTGCTTGCGTCAGATTTTGAGGCACGTGGCGAGCTTTAGAAGGCATGTGACTGTATAGGCTGACACTTTTAGCTGCCAGTTTTACAGGTTTCCCTGTGGATGTGTCTAGGCCAACAATTTGCAAGTGTTGGCATATGCCACTTAAGCTGATTGATATCCATTGAAACCCAAACATTCATTCAACAACTGCTGCTGTATTGCAATCCTTCATAGTGTTGTTGGCTCTTCCTGAGCTGGCATGCAGACCAGGTTGCTACAAATGCCTTTTATTTTAAAACACAAAGCAGTGAAATTGAATTTCTGCAGCCGTTAGGTGTAGACCGATGACAATATATCATTTGTTGCTATAAGCTACTACCCGGCACTGCCCGTCGTGTCAGGCTGCTGTACAAAGCCCTGTAAATTGGATGGATTACTTTTGCTGGATATGCAGTAATGTCAGAATTGCCTAAATAATAGCATCACAAGCACAATGATTGTGTTCTGAAGGCCAAGCTATTGAGTTTAATAATAAAAGGGATGGAGAATCAATTGAATCTCTGTGATTTAATTTCCTGATGGCATTTTGTGAATATTTCTGCTCTCATCGCATGCCCCTGCTGTCAGCAACAAATGTTAGAATACTGTGCATGTCATTATATTGGAAACCCTTACTGTTCCAATGTGTCGTTGTGCCTTGAGTCTGAGATTTCGGTGCAGATTCACAGTTATTGGACCATATCAAGGCTGTTATTGGACCATTTCGTCCATCAGTCAGAGTAGATATGTGTATGTTAGTGAGCTCCAGAGATTCTTGGAAACACAGCTCTACCTGTCCAGTGGGGCCATGGGGGTGGACCACATACACTGTAAAGAATAACCAGCCAAATCTGTGTGGCGCCTTCAAAGTAGATCTACGTCTTCACTGGATGAAATGTATTATACTTTGTTGTATCCCAGTGCTGATGGTTTCCTGCAACGTTTGTACCACCGTTTCATATCTACATTTCCCCATAAAATGCTTCCTTTCATATCCCCTTTTTTTCCCTTTATCAGGGCTGCTAATCAAAACCAGTATCTTCATCCACTTTGGACCTGATTTTTTAAAGCTCTCCCAAGACTGGAGAAGATAGTCTATCAAAGGAGATGACTGAAGTTACTAAGAAAACCTGGAATGGATTTCCTAAATATAATTTGCTAATATTTGGCAGATGTTTTCAATCCATCCCAGGTTTGCTGGATCAAGCAGGTTCTCCATGATGGATCTTCTCTTCTGTTAATAAATCGGGGCCATTGTGTCTCCATGCACCATGTCCAGCATCAGCGGCACATCATTGGACTAGTTTCCCAACAACTCTGGGCTGCTTACAGTCTTCTCCAGGGATTACGTGACGGGTGTCCATGCAAGAGCACAACTACCTCCCCATAACAACAAATGCCTAAACAAGGATTTAGCATTTTCTTCTGCAGAATGGCTACTTTAAGGCAATAAGGGATTTTCCTTCTCCTGAAATTATTTTTAGATATTGGTACTTCTTAAAGCTCCTAGGAACTTAACATTCAACTAAATGTATGACTTGTATGTGAAAGTCTAAACAAGTCCCAAATGCAGTTACTGTCCGGAGTACAAGCCTTCTCCATTTGTGTCTCACCCACTCCCCCTCCCAGACATTGCAGATCACAGTGAGAGGGTTTCTGTGCTGTCAATCCAGAAAGCAGTGGGTATAATTAGGTGTGATCAGGTGTTGATTAACAAGATAAAACCTTCTGAATCAGGAGTGACTATTCTAATAGCCACCCACCCATACCTTCTCATCCCACTATGGTACAATCTACACAAAAGTGACATCTCTGCTCTGATTCAAGCGCAGTGCAGCATTGTTGTCACACTATACCAGGTATCTGCATTGGGCAGACTATACAGGCATAATTGAAATATATCTGAGGCTTTACAGGAGGACTAAGAGAAAATGTGCAGATGCACCCATAATTAAGTACCGCAACACTCTTACTAAGTACCGCAACACCTAATACCCTTACTGGAGCTCTCTTCGCTCTTCCAGTGACATACTAATGACATCCTCACTCATAACCTCATCACACGCACGGCTTCAAGATTTCCTTGAGCTTCCCCGACTCTTTGGGATGGTCTTCCTCGTCCTATTCGGCTTGCTCCGACTTACTGCTCGTTTAAAAGAGCCCTTAGAACCCAACGCTTCAAAACCCTCACTTCTTCTTTCTACCAATCCATATTAACCCCCCTCCTTTTACTTGTCCCACCACTTAGATTGTAAGCTCTTCATGGGAGGGTCCTCTCCTCCTCTTGTGTCACTGTCTGTATATGTCTGTCACTTGCAACCCCTATTTAATGTACAGCGCTGCATAATATGTTCGCTATATAAATCCGGTTTATTAAAAATAATAATAATATTAATATTACATCACATTTTTATTTTTTGGGGGAAGGGAGATTCAACCCAAATAAAGAATCTTCTGGATGATTAGTCCTTCATTCACACAAAAAAAACGCTGGGTTTCACGTGTATTGATGCATGTACATATTGATGTGCAGTTTGTTACAATATTACTGGGATGTTGTTATATAAAGTTGACAAGCTCAGTTCATTTCCTGCGACTTGTTACCCAGACGTCCGTCTGCTTGTAAATCTGACCAGTTTCCAGTGTAATGCACGGCCTGGTGTAATCAGGTTCGTCTCTCAGTCTCCATAATCCTCTAAGGACTAGCCTGTCAAGTGACAACCACGACCCCGCTACTTCGCCTTTCTTTATAAAGCGCTACACGTCCTATGAATGTCTTTATTAAATCCCGCAGTCCATCTCTGCGAGTGTGACATGTATCCTGTGCAAGCTACGGATCCAGCCGATTTAAACCCAAAGGGGGAGACGGCATGTCCATGGTTAGCAGTCGCAAGCGGTGGAATTAAAGGGCTTTTCACTGTTGGGAGTTGGACTGAAAAAACGGTTTCTTGTTGGCACTTGCAGAAGATCTAAACACAAGCAGTAAATTCACATATAAACTAAAAATTATTTTATTCCAGCTTTTATCAACAGAATAAGACTAGGATGGGCTATGATGGGCAGTTGCAGAGCCTGTAATTGACATGCTTCATATAGCACCCCATGCACGGATGCCCATAGGGAATAAATAGGGATTAAATGCCCATAGGGAATAAATAGAGGCAGTATTTATTAGTTCAGTACTGCCTAGTCATTGTCAATTGTTGAAATGTTGGGTTATGAACAAGCAATGAAGAGGTTAAGGCAAGATGCCAACCTTGGGGAGCTGCTGAGGAACATCCCGTTGTTTCCTGAACAACCAATGCAAAGGTTGGGGCAAGATGCCAAACTCCATAAGCCACCCAGGAGTGTCATATTCCACCCTTCGTTTGGACTTGGTCCAACTGTTATTCTTCCATTAAGGTTCTTGTCCAGGCTCTTGCTGAGTCTTTGGTGGAGCTGTTGGTGGAAACTACCAACACCTGTAGTGCTGGTCCACTGTCCTCATTATCAGACAAGTGCAAATATGTTCAGCCAATGCTGGAGTCAATGCATGTAGACAGGAATGGGCTGCATGAGATCAGCAGTTCTGAGGTGGGGAAAAAAAGGCAAAATTCAGTATTTATGTAATGGTAATAGGCCAGTTGTTGATGATGCACAGGGCTGTGGTTGAGAAAATTCTAGGTCCCGTCCAGTGTTCTCCCAAGTCCCTTTTAGCTGGGTGCTCTGCCCGGTACTTTTTAGTAACCACCCCACTGTTGTTGGGTGGTTACTGATAAGTAAGGTCCCATTACAGGGGCTGCCACCCATCTACAATTTCTTCCCACCCAGCTTGAAAAAATGTTTGGGTTGGACACTGCATGCATTTCAGTGGCAGTATTTGGACATATTTTCTTTATAACACACGTAGGTCCTGTT
Organism: Pyxicephalus adspersus; assembly: GCF_032062135.1. Lineage (NCBI taxonomy): Eukaryota > Metazoa > Chordata > Amphibia > Anura > Pyxicephalidae > Pyxicephalus > Pyxicephalus adspersus. The sequence goes on along the minus strand of NC_092860.1, from coordinate 7,397,936 downwards.
GCTTCCTCAGTCTATGGCTGAAGCATAAAGGAAAAGCAACGGACTTGGTTGCTCTGAGGGTTCGCATTCTGGCCTTTGCAGCGCTAGGTCCTAGGTTCGAATCTTGGAAAGGACACTATCTGCATGGAGTTTGCAGGTTCTCCCTGTGTCTGTATGGATTTCCATGGGTACTCCAGTTTCCTCCCATATTCCAAAAACATGCAGTTGGGTTTTTTGGCTTCCCCTAAATTGCAGATTGTGAGCTCCTTTGAGGGACAGTGACATGACTATGGACGCTGTGTAATATGTCGGCACTATATAAATACAAAATAATATTAATCTTATCTCTTTGTCATTTTTCCCCTATCAGCATGATTTATTTTAGTGCATAAGCACAGCAGTGCAAGGCTTGCAAGAGGCGGATTCCAATGCAACATAGGCAACTTACTCTGCTTACATTAAAAAATTTTACATTTAATGGTGGTATAATAAAAACAGAGCTGCGTTCATTTGTGTCTTTTATATCTGCCTGGCACTTAGCTTTAATATATATTGTATGCTTGTTGTCAGTATAGAAAACAAACTATTCGGTGTCATGTATATGACTGAACAGCTGACAGTCTGGCTCGAGAGTGAAGGCTTCTGGGATTGTCGAGTTTGGGTATTGCTCCACATAGGAACAATTCAAGGTCTCTCCGATGGCATTTATCGCTTTTCCTCACCCACACAGCATGGAGATGAGTCACGCAGGGACGCCGGTGCCATAGATCATAATGGGTTTTTATAACAGCAGCCTGTTTGCTTTGAGCAAGCTGTATAAACAGTACAGAAAGCTTAATATTTCTGGTCATGCAGCTAAGAACATATAATATAATAAAATGTGTTTTTTCTTTTTTAAATCTCCTGGAGACGATGCCGCTTACTGGTCAATATCACATCACCATTATTAGAAAATTACCTTCCCAGCTTCTTTGCTGCTACTGTAAAGGGGAGTTTGAAGATATAAAGAAAAAAAATGCATTGGGGGGAGTACAAAATATGACGTTATTCTCTTAAAGTGTCTCTGAGGTCTGATAGTCACACGTTGTTACCATGACCAAAGCTTAAATCCAGTTTAAAGCCTTAAAGGGGTAATCTAAGTTTAGACAACTATACTTCAAAGAAAAATGGTTTCAGAATATAATAAGTCTGCAGGGGTTATATATTGCATGGATCACATGATTTGGCCTTGTTATTCTGTTAAAAGAATGTTTATAATGTCTTTTTTTTCCAGTTTTTAGATCTTTGTTTTATCCTTTTTAATTTTTTTTCTAACACTTTTACAAATGGCAAAGATTGCCTACTGCATTATGAATCAGCTAAACAGTGTTACTGCTAGTTTAGACCCTTTGTTTTATTGAAATCATAGGTGGAGCTGTCTTTGAAAGGGCCTGGTTCAGCACTTTTTACCAATGGCAAGCCCCTGCTCAGTGGGTCCCAGCACATGGTTGCCCCCAGTAGTTCTGTGCACAAAAGATAGTGTCAGGGAAAGGACTGACCAAGGACCAGGAGCCCACAAGAGCAGTACAGGGCACACAATGCGAGATCAGACAAGGCTGAGTCATAACCAGGTGATCCACAGAAAATAAAGTACTGGAGAGTCCATCAAAGGCAAGTTTGGTAAAATTGAGCCAGTGGGGTCATACACAGGTAGTCAGTCCACCATACAAGATATCCAAGGTTTAAAGACTGCAGAGTTGGGGTCACAAGCATAGTCCCAGGCAGCAAATGGTAATCCAATTGATAATCCCACCAGTACCAGCTCAGCCAGGCTAACCAATACAACAGGCAATTGGGGACAGGGAGCACAGAAGATATATAGGCCCAGTAGCCAGGGGTAGGGTAGGATTGTAGCCAGGTACTAAGCTGCTCATTCACTGCAGCATATATTCCTAAATCCCTGTCAGTTTAGGATTATGTGCTGGGGATGCTGAAAAAGGTACATCTGGAATCTGCACAGCTAAAAGAAACTGAAAAAGTGCCTCCTAACAGTATGATTCATTGACTGAGTATATTAGATTTGTTGTTTCAGAAAGCCAGTAGCAGAACCTTATTTTCCTTCTTATATCATTTGCATGATTATTTTCCAGCTGTGCTGTAAAACAGGCACAGTATTTATATTTAATCTTAACTCGAAAAAAAAAAAAAGAAATATTTAACTCATGCTTTAGCAGGCTGGCAATGTCCTAGTTTTCTGTAGGTCACTTTAGGTGTGGGGCTCTTAAAATCCCATGCACCCTTAACACTTTTCCTTCACTCTCCATCCATTTTACCCAGCCATCTCTTGTCATAGAGCAGTTCAGTTTGAGGCGGTGTGTTTATGAGCACCCATGACAAAATAGGCCTTAGATGTAGTTTTTGGATGTAAATTTTCCTCCAAAAGCAAAAACAGCCCCAAAAGCATGCCTATATTAGTGAATGTAATAAACCCCACTAACACATGCAATTATAGTAGTTGGAAATGATCTTTCACGATCCTTTCCAATGACTAAGCACTGCAGGATGTATGAACGAGTGCTGTACATACAGCACGGTTCTGCTCTATGCAGAGGGGAGGGGGAGAACGACAGAGCAGCACCCCGCTGTGCGCTCTCCCCCTTCCCTTGCATTAGGATCATTCGTCGTCCAACGTCCGTGGATCCGCCAGGATAGTCGTTCGAACGATGGAAGGGGGACGCTGTACACACGCCAGATTCTTGTCTGATATCGGCCCTGAGCTGATTATCAGGCGAGAACCATTGTATGTGTGTTTGTAGCCAATCTGAGCTGAAGTTGCGGGCACTGATATCCCATGTGATGCAGGACCAAAAGTCCTGCATTGCCAGTAAAGGCGTTGAGGCTCCTTCCACTACCTGGAGCGCCTGAAGGAAAAAAAAGGTGCACCAGCTGCCAGAGGAAGTGAGGGTAAGTAACTCCTAATCCTTTGCAGTGTTAGTTTTTTCCCACTGCAAGAAATTTTTTTTTAATTCTCCGTCTTAAGTCACCGTTATTAATTTTTTTAATACTTCATAACAGTATCCACCAGTGAGCCTTTTAGTCATTTGCATCTGCTTCAAAGGTGTTTTTTTTTTCTCTCAGAAATTAATGAAAACTTCACTGTGTTTAACAAATGGAGAATTGTGCCATGTTGCAAAAAAAAAAACACTTTGCCTGAAAATGTTTATAAAAATCTGTCAGAAATAAACCATTAATGGCAAAGTATGCGGCACATTTCCTTTTTCAACTTGTGTGGCGCGCCTCACTTATCAGATAAGGTTTGCCGTCCGGAGCCGTTATGACTTGGGTGTCTAAACTAGATCTGTACTAATATGCAGTGTTTGGTCGTCTTGTTTTGTCCATTGCGCACATCTAAATCTTTCTTGCGTAAATGGTGATGAGCTATGGAATCTTCTTCATTGTCAGATGGTCCAGTGGATTTTAAGACTCAGTTTACTTTTCTGTAGTTATCCTTTAAACTACTCACTTCTCTCCATCTGCCCATGAGGAACTATAGAGATAGCTTGGGTGCCATTCCTTACCATCGATTGTCCATCTAGTTTGCAGCAGCTCCCCATAGGGTATATGGTTTAAAGTTCCCAGGAGCATATACTTAGCCATATACTTAGCCAACATGAGCATTAAAATATTATAAGGAGCATATTTCCTTGCAGGATCTGAGTATTCTTTCTTAATAAAATATGCAGATTTATTATATTGAAAAAGACTATTATGCAAATTAAAATGCTTACAGTGACAACTGGTACCCTTGATGTTCCCAGATACCATTGTCACATTATAAAAAGAATGCCATTTATTATAAAAGAACCAAGTTACAAATAAAAAGTCCTCCTGTGTTAACAAAAGGCTTCTCGTGCCAAAGTCGTGTGCTTGGAATTGTATCATAACCGGGATGAACAGCTGAATTCACGTCTTTGGCCTGCAGGGTAAAGCTCCTTCTGTATCTCCCAGCCGGCATTTATTCCAAACAAGACTGGTGCCAGACGCAGATTCCCAACGCAGCTTGACAGTGATGTACTGCTGATAATCAAGCAGTAATCACCGTGATTGAGGGCCTCCCACTCTGCCATATACCCATATTGACTGATATGAAAAAGGCCAGCAAATTAATCATTCGCTTTAGAAACACAGACTGCGCTCCTGGCATTTGCAGCACAACGACTTGCAAAGTTGTTTGCTGAAGAGGCCGGTCGCTTTTTAATTATTCAGAGAAATTGGTTTTGATGGGCTGTCCCTTTAGATAAGGGTTTAACTGCTCGTTGGCTGGAAAACCATCAGCGGTAACATTGGAGACCCAGGGGACACATGGCACCTATTACACAGAAGAATGATTGGTGCCAAAAGGAAAGGCATTTGACGCAGGAGAGAAGGCAATTTACTGTTTTTATGAAATTAGTTGCCGGAGGGTCCAAACACCTCGAAGCCTTGTAGAATCAATGGGAGTCGTGCTGGCATACATTTTTAATGACGATGTTAATATAACACATGTCAAGACAAAAAGATAGATGCACAGGTATATTTAATTTTGTTGCATCCTGCATAATTTAACATCAAGAAATATAAGGCTTTAGCTGCTGTAGAGCCGCAATGTACGTGGTGAAGAATACGTGGTGCCAGTGTGCCTGAATTCCAGCCACCACCCAACACTCAATGTGAACTAATGGACTGCAGTGTTAGGCACATGGCACACAAAACTCTTATCCATAAGTCTATAGTATCTATAGTCCTACATTCTTGTTTTAAAACCAGAATGTGTAAGGCCTGAATGTTATCAAGGTACTAAGAAGAATACCTGTGGTAATATTAATGTATTCTTTGGGTGTGGAAATGGCTTTAATGCCATCCTCTGGATTCACCTATTCTCACCTAGTCACATAAGGTGCACAGAGATTTTTTAGCCATGTGTAAGCTTCAAGTCTTCCCTTCCTTCCTACAGGTGGACAGATTGGTGAAGAATCAGAGGTAATGTCTGTCTCCCTAAAGTGATCTTCTCACTAAAATAAAATAGGTCAAAAAGGTTCCTTGGAAAGGTGATATCAAATACCTCCCACACTCCATGTTGCTAAACACTGCTGTAATAAAGCCAAATCTCCACTTGAAAACTCTTCAGCAAATGACACTTCCCAAAGTGTAAAATTTTTGGTCCCCCACTGTGGTTTCTTCCAAAGACCTTTGTATTACTAAAGGACACAATAGCAGAGATAAAGTAGAGTAGGTGGATCAAACCACTGAATGCAGAGGGACACCAGATAATTGACCCTCCAAGAGATATTGGATTCTCAAAAGTCTTCAGGCATAGCTGTGTTTCTTAGAAAAGCAGTGGGCCAGTCATGTATATAGGAATTTTCTAGGGGTGTTTAGAACATACAGAATGTCATTATTTTAAATATTTTGTTTAAGTTTTTTTTCTTTTTTTAAGTTTGCAATCATTGTGCCAGTGTACCTGCCCTGGTTTAGGATGACCAGCTTTATCTAGTCCCTTCATGAAAACGGGGCCGTGAGTCTTTACAGCCGATAAAAAAACAGTTTATCTTTAGCTGGAGACAATAGATACAGAAAAAGAATATAGGAGCCTTGGCATTTCCAGCTGATGACTGTCTACACAAAGCACGCTTTAGAGCTGTACCTATGACAGTGGCTTTCACGAAAAGGTCACGTCTGCAGGTGTCATGCTTGTTGAGAGGGGACTTTGTTTAGGCTGGCTTTGTGTCACCCTATTAAGTGTCCCTGTAGGCAGCTCTTTTCATGCTTGTATTTAATGCTGCTGAGGATTCAGGGTGATCCTTGACCTGTAATGTTCACTAAGCTGTTTTCCATGTCCACAGTAGCAGGTGGCTCACAGCACTGCCACCAACCTCATAGATCCACGTACAAGCAGTCAACAAAATTGACTTTGGTAGGGGTGAGGTAGTGAGTAAACTGGGACTGGGAACTGGGCCATTCCCGCATCTCTTCCTATGAGTATCCAACTTCTAGACATTAAATGGGAGTTTTTTAGCCAACCAAATATTCCAAAACATGAGTTAGTTCAGTTTATCATTTCTACAAACAATCCTTAATATGTTTTATGATCAGCTGGCCAAGTCAAGTGCTAGGTGGAGTGTGGTAGCTCATAGGGTTAGTAAGCTCTAAAAAAGCCCAAGTAGTAGAGTTTAGGATTTAGCCCAGTCTCAACCATAGCCTCTGAAAGTGGGGTTCTAATGCTGCAGGCTGTGGAACCAGGTTGTGACCCTCTGGTGCATACTGGTGCAAACAGTCGAAGGGCAAAGTACCAATAAGACAGACAATCTTGGAGTCAATGACAAAGCAAAAGGTAATGATGGGCAAACGAATTTAGTCAAGATCTAAAGAGGGAGTATATGACATCTGCAAAGGAAACAAAGAAACACAAGACCCTGGAGGGACAGGGTTCGGTGGATAAATGGCAAATGTTTGGCTCTATTGTAGTGGCATGTTGCCCCAGCGGAGAGACCTGGAGTTGGAATAGAAGAACAGAATGTGGCACTTTATTTACTACTTCAAATCCTTTGCAAACCAGTACTTAGGAAGATAAAGGAAGGGGATTGTCTGGTCTGTGAGCACAATGATGACTTTGTTGGGCTGCACAGTGTTTTCTGCTGGGTTACTTTAACAATAAAAAATTGGGCTACATCCCTGGGCCCAACTACCAAACCCCTCCACAATCCTACATAGTCTACTACCCCACAAATCCTAATGTTTGGTATTGTAATTCACATAATAGGACCTTTCCATAAGCTCTGCCATGTGGAGTTCAGGTGAAAGACCTGCACTGGTTTCAGTGATGGGCAGTTGTAGAATTATAATTTATGCATGGCATGATTTGTCTCATATGGGTGCTTGCTCATAAGATATTGGCCCTCATTTATCAAAGCTTTCTAAGGCTGGAGAGGATACACTTTCATTAATGAAGCTGGGTGATCCAGCAAACCTAGAATGGATTCCAAAGTCATTGGCTGTTTGCTAGCAAGTGTTTTGAATCCTGAACCAGATCCATTCCAGGTTTACTGGATCGCCCAATTTCACTAATGAAAGTGTTTCGTCTCCGGCCTTAGAGAGCTTTCATAAATCAGGACTATTGTCTCATCAGTGGATATTGTCTTTTGTTTTTAATCAGCATATTTGAAGGGGGGAGTTGTTCTCCAATGACAGGAGAGGTGATTGCCATAGTCTTCTACTGATGAAGCCCATCCACCTCAAGTTCTGATGTGCTTTGCATGCATAGATGACCTTTTGCTCACCCCTGTAAGGAGTGGTATTTGTATAATTGTAGACTTCCTGTCCATTGAACATGCCTGGTTTTTCTCTGAATTTTGTTTAACATTCCGGTGGATGCTTTGCATTTTGCAACTTTTTTTAATACAGTGGTACCTTGGTATAAATCCTTAATCTGTTCCAGCTCCTTGGACTTTTACCAAACAGAACTTATACCAAACAAATGTTCCCCATAAGAAATAAAAGGAAAATTAATATTCGGTTCCCATGAAAAAAAATCCTATTGTTATTGGTATAATATACAATGATGGGGCTGTATAAAATAATTTAAACACTGCCTAATACTAAAATAACCTCCCTTTACCTTGCTGAGAAGAGTCACATGCCTACAAGGATGGTGCTGAGACGGGAGGAGGAGGAGATGTTATGTATATCACAGAGAGTTATAGCGCGGGTTGTTCACTGAATAGTAACAACTGGCGTACTGACGCTCGTGGGCAGTCGTGGCTTTGTCTCGAGAGAGGTAAATAAGGGTAGCGCGCAGTGTTTTGACTTATTTTGACCCATACAAGTTCTAGCACAAAGGTTATATACCAAGCAAATTTTTTTGTGTCCAAACAGGACTTACCGTATACCAAGTTGGACTTATTCCAAAGTGGACTTATACCGAGGTAACACTGTATTTCAATAGTCTGTACAGCATGAAAATCCCAGAGGACGATGCAACCACCATATTTCGCTCCAACAATCATTCTGACTAAGTTCTTGATCATGTCTGCATGCAATATGGATTAAATTGTATTCCTTTCTTCTTTAGTGGTTCCTTTTGGGATGCATGTACTATTCCTGTAGAACAGAACTTTACATTCTTTCATTAGAAGGCCAGGAATATGCCCAGAGCAAAGGAATAATGAAAATTGTCTTAGTATCAACAGTGAAATTGTTAACATACTGGTGCCAAAGGCTCCACGGGACCTTCTTTTTTTCAGTATATCTTAATCTAACTCTCCACAGGAAGTATTTCTTCAGTTCAGCTTGGTTTGTGTGGTAACAAGTTATTGGCTGCAGCGGGAATTCTCTAATTCTGCCTGGTGGTCACCGGTCAGAAGTTCATTGTACATCTTTTGTTTGGCGACTAAATATGCAGCGTTTCTAATGTAACAGTTATTAAATTAGGCATTCCTAGAAAAAAAAACACACGCAGAAACCCATAATCTAAGGTCTGTGGACACACCTGGTTATTATTTCTCTATGGGCTTGGTGGAGGTCCCATTCCCATACATTATAATAGTTTAGTGAAATTATAATACTTCTTACATTTTTTGGGAAGGCTTTCCATAAGATTTTGGTTTCTGTGGGAATTGGTACTTAAAAGAGCATTTGTGAGGATGTGTGATCTGGATTTAATTCAACATTCTAACTCATTCCAAAGAGTTCAGTGGGGTTAAGGTCACATTTTCATGCTGGACATTCAAGTTTCTTCACATGAAAACTTATGTTTTCTTGAAACTGGCTTTGTGGAACAGTCATGTTGGAACTTTCACCAAACTCTTCCCACAAGGCTTAAAGTGTGCAATTGTCTAAAATGTCTTGGTATGCTGTAGGAAGAATGGTACCTTTCATGAAATCACTTAGAGGGGATCAACATATGTTAGACCGTAGTGTGTCCACAGACTTATGACCATAGTTGTAGTGTTAGTATACTTGCACATAGTGGATGCATACACCGCTTAAAAATAACCTTTGTATAGAGTGGACAAGGGTTGAATTGCATTGCTGAATTGAATTGTATTGCTGTTTGCGGAGTATTTTCTCTTGCTTACTGTCTCTCTGGCAATGTTGTCTCTGGGACGGCAATCAAGAAGAAACCCAATCCAGTCCAACCCTATTACTACAGGGATTTATCCTTAATCAGATGGCTCAGTCCAGGGATTAATTCTAAAGACTGGTAATTGCCTGGATGCAAAGCTGATTTTTTTTTGGTTTTCGTAGTCTGTCACACACAGGAAACAATCATACAGACAACAGTGTTGCAGTTGTCAAGTCACCTGAGCTACATCCTCATTCTGGGTCAGGGAAGTAGTAGATATTGAAGGCAAAGGATGGGAACACCAACCAGAAATCTGTATTTTTTTTATAGAACCAAGTCAGCAATAGCAGTTTACATAATCTAGGATATTTAAAGTGGATAGGTCCACTTTAAATACAGTTTCTTTGAGTAGGTATTTACCATCAAATAATTGTCACTAGCAATCACAGTCTTTTTCTCTGTAATGTCGGCATGCCTCTGGTGCACCTTCTACGACCGAGGATGAATAAATGAACTCCTAATGTACTTTTAGCCCATTGTTGCCGTTGATATATTGTATATGACACTACGGAGTCATTACTATGATGCTCAGGAACTGCTGCTCAAAGCAGCATGCGAGTCGTAACCTGGGAAATTATACCGCGCCATATAAAATATTATTCTGTGAGCAGACATGGTAGAAATACATTATGGTGGAAGAGTTAGTTCCCTGTTGATGACATCTGAGTTACTGCCGTCTCCAATTCGCACTCATCCTGCACTATCCTGAAACCTCCGCTCCCTCCTCCCCATACTTTTCCGCCTTATTGTCTGCATACAAATACAACGTTAAACTACAGAATACATTATTGGCTGTACATGAGCTACAGAAAAGCAATACTTTGTTTACATCAGAGCAGTATATCTTCATATCCGTTGCTATGCAAGCTTGTTTGCAGGAATTATTTTCTGTTTGTTCACTTGAAGTTGTTCATGAGATGATTGAGTAGCAAGCTGCTGACTTATTTTCATGTCAAGATTTGCATACTAGGCACCCTCTGAAAAACCAAACCTGTGGGAAGCACTGGGATCAAAATTCTAAGTAACCTCTGTCAAATTAACCAGTTCACACCCAAGTGCAGTGTTTTCCCCAGCCCCTTTTAGCTGGGCGGACCACCCGGAACTTTTCAGTAACCACTCCGCTGATTGTGGGTGGTTACCGAAAAACTGAATAGCAACACCCTTCTTAAAAAATGTTTGGGTTGAACACTGCAAGTGTGTGATAATACCAAAAGAGACCCTGTTGTTCTTTTCATCTTACAGATATTTCCTATAAAAGCAAAGTGGTGTATGTTTATTTTATCTTTTTTAAAGCTTAACTCTAGGCCATCAGCTAAATGTACATCTGAAATGAGAGGTCCTAACTCCCAAAAGATTTGGATTTCTGCTTATCCATTTATGAGATTTACACAGGGCGACGGATGAAAATGCAACAGAAGCATGATCTTTCTCTGTTCACTCTGCTCTCATATCCTGTTAGAGTTGTACTTGTTGGTAAATCAGCAATGCAGCAAAACTGACTGGTTTTTTATGTTACTTGCAGTGTTGCTCTATATATTTACACTGTTCCATAGATATAACAGATAAATGTAAGAGAGTAATTGTGGAAAACAATAACAGAACATTCATATGGATATAGTGTCTTATTCCCCAACCCGTTTCCCATAGGCAGCTTCCTCAGGAGAGGTGAACACAGGTATAGGTCCATTTTCAGAGACGTAGATGTATGAGTAGTATTTTTATGAGATTGGAGACACCCCAGGTATTCTGGTATTTAAGTTTTTGGTACCTAAATGTTACCACGGCGGGAGGCCAGGAGGGTTTGAACCATCTAAACTTATGCATTCCCAACAGCTCATTCCCTGCCTCAATGCATGAGTTACTGAATACAACCTGACAATTATAAAGGAAAATACCTATTTTTGAGCATACCCATAGAGATTGGTTTTTCCTATATAAGTCTGAGCTTTGCTGTACATGAGATTACAAGAGAATGATTAAGTCAAACTCTAGTACTTACAGTTAGGTCCATAAATATTTGGACAGAGACAACTTTTTTGTGATTTTGGTTCTGTACATTACCACAATGCATTTCAAATGAAACAACTGCAGACTTTCATCTTTAATTCAATGGGTTGAACAAAAAGATTGCATAAAAGTGTGAGGAACTAAAGGCTTTTTTTTTAACACAATCACTTCATTTCAGGGGATCAAAAGTAATTTAACAAATTAAAAAGCTGGAAATAAAATGCTCATTTCTAACACTTGGTTGAAAACCCTTTTCTGGCAATGACAGCCTGTAGTCTTGAACTCATGGACATCACCAGATGCCGGGTTTCCTCCTTTTTAATGCTCTGCCAGGCCTTTACTGCAGCGGTTTTCAGTTGCTGTTTGTTTGTGGGCCTTTCTGCCCAAAGTTTAGTCTTTAACAAGTGAAATGCATGCTCAATTGGGTTCAGATCAGGTGACTGACTTGGCCATTCAAGAATATTCCACTT
>NC_092860.1:7376095-7385773 GCF_032062135.1 Pyxicephalus adspersus | reverse complement strand
GGTCTTTTGGCGTTGCTGAGTTCACCAGTGCTTTGTTTCTTTCTCATGATGTTCCAAACTGTAGATTTTTCCACTCCTAATATTGTAGCAATTTCTCGGATGGATTTTTTCACCTGCATGGAGAGCTCCTTTGAGCGCATGTGGTCTGTTCACAGCAAAATCTTCCACATACAAGCACCCCCCCTCAAATCAACTCCGGGCCTTTTATCTGCTTAATTTATAATAACATAACGAAGGTATTGCCAACACCAGCCCATGAAGTAGCCATTGAGTCAATTGTCCAAGTACTTTTGAGCCCCTGAAATGAAGTGATTGTGTTAAAAAAAGGCTTATGTTCCTCACATTTTTATGCAATCTTTTTGTTCTGCCCACTGAATTAAAGCTGAAAGTCTGCAGTTCCACTGCATCTGAGTTGTTTTATTTAAAATTATTTGTGGTAATGTACAGAACCAAAATTAGAAAAAAGTTGTCTGTCCAAATATTTATGGACCTAACTGTATACTACTTTAATTAAATGCATTGAATGATTTAAAACGTAAATATAAGGCCACAAATATTTGTTTTTTTTTTATATCTGCAGGAAATTTAAGCTTAACTTTTCCAAATTATGTTTTGACTATATGTTGTATTTCCTTCTGCATTGATGGTCATGCCATACTCTCTGTCTTGCAGGGCATCAGTGACGACCCCTTCTCAGTCGCCGCTTGGGACTCCAAACCTCCAAAGGAAAAAGACGAGGGATCGGCATACGAAGTGCGAGATCTCAGTATCCGCATAGGTAGAGGCAACTTTCACAAAGGCAAGCATCATTTGTTGTCATATACCACGCATGACCACCTCCCCGATAGTTGGGCTGAGTTAGACATCAGTTACCTGGTCATCGGCTGTCACTCCCAGCCGTCTTATCCCTTAAATAAATGATTTTTAAGTGGCTCTGAAAAGGCAGTGATGTCAGAGGCAATCTGTTTCGTGTTTGCACTTCTCGCTCAGATGGTGCTGACTCACAGAGCCGGCTGGGAGGACAGAGGACATCCAGGGGCTGGTGACTGATGGTGAATTAACATCAATTTGATAGTCATCGGCCATGTTAATGGGAATGAATATGAACTTTCTTTACTGTTTTGGGAATGTGTTTTCTGTTTCTCCACACTGTACAAGTAGTCAGATTAGATTTAGGACTTTTAAAGGGGAATTCCACCTACTATAGGTTTTCTGCAGAAACTGCAGTAGGGGCCGGATACAAGACCAGTCACCCTGCACAAAGAGAGAGGGCAGCAGTGACTGGTCTTTAATACAGGAAGCTCCTGCTCGGGAAAACAGACATGTCACAGTTCTGGGCCAATCGGAGCACAAGGAGTCCATACACAGATCTGAAACAATATGCAGATCACACAATGATTCCAGTATACATTAATTTCTTATATTTAGAAAATGATTACTTTTGCATTTGGATTTCAAAAACCATGTTAAAAGACTTGGCTATTGTACAGTGTGGGAATTCGTTCAACAACTTTTTTCGCTCTCCTTTTTTTTTATACTGTTCTCTTTTTTTCGGATCTCGCCAATGAACCGTGATTGGTCTCACCCTTTTCTGCCATGTACAAATATCAATATATACACGGTGAACAGCTTTTAAATGGTGTGTTGGGTTACATGGGGTCCTGTGAGCTCCGTGTTACCAATGATGGTTTCTGCCGCTCTGGGCTTGTTCTCTCAACGATCAATTCCTTCCATGATTTATTTTCCTGAAGGCTCGGCAGCAGATCTGAGCAAGATGTTAGTTCACTAGGGTCACAGGGAGATTTATCACCTATAAATAACCAATGAGGGTGCTTGGAAGGGGTTCTGGGCGCTTCTGGCAGAGTGCTGGATGATCAATGTTAGATACTAAAAACAGGCAAGTTGTGTTTTTACAGTTCTGTTAGTATTATTATTATTATCCTTTATTTATATAGCACTGACATATTACACAGCGCTTTACAAAGTCCATAGTCATGTCATTAACTGACCCTCAAAGGGGGTCCCTCAAATGTCCCTACCATAGCCATATGTCATTAACAACAGTTTTAAGACAATTTTTGAGGCAACCTCAATTACCTAATACCATGTTTTTGGAATGTGGGAGTAAACCGGAGTGCTTGGAGGAAACACACACAAAGACGGGGAGAACATGCAAACTCTTTGCATATAGTGTCCTTGTCCAGATTCGAACCTGATTCATGTCCTAGTGCTGCAAAGGCCGAAAAATGTGATCCCAGCCTAAAACCTCTTCCCAGGTTTTTTTCTCTTTGCGTCCACACCTGTTCCAGTGCCAACTTCTCACTTCCCCCAAACCTCCCCAATTGAGATAAACAGTGGAAAAAAATGTGTTTAACCCTTCACTTCTCTAACAAAAAGTTTCAAACCCTGGATTGATTTTTAAGACCTATATGATACGGGGAGGTGTGTGTATGGGGGGGGGGGGGGGGGGGTGTTGAGAAGTTCCTGCCTCTGCACAGAAAGAAGAGAGCCAGAGTTATGAAATAACAAGTGTATTCAACATATATTCCCCCCTGAGACTGATGTGCTTTTCTAGACCGTTCAAATAAAAGTCCTTTGGTTCTTCAAATTTGGGAACAGATAATAGTCTGAAGGGGCCAGGTCAGGTGAGTAGGGGGGATGGGGGACCAATTGGAAACCCAGGGTGTTCTATTTGGCAGCCACAACATTGGACGTGTGCGCAGGTGCATTGTCCTGCAAAAAAAAGGATCGCTTTGGTCAACTTTCCATAACGTTTCGTCTTAATTGCCTTCTTCAGCTGGTCCAGGAGGTTAGCATAATACTGTTGGGTGATACTAGAGCCCTGAGGTAGGTAGTCCACCAACAGAATACCGTCTTTGTCCCAGAAAACGAACGCCATGACTTTCTTTGCCGAATTCTGGGTTAGGAACTTCTTTGGCTGCGCGGACCAGCTGTGGCGCCATTCCTTTGACTGTTCCTTGGTTTCAGGATCATAGATGTGGAGCCCGGTTTCATCCTCAGTCACTAACCTAGCCAAAAAGTCCTGTGCAGCTTCAAAATGGGCCAAAACGGCTTTGGATGCCTCAACTCGTTCCTTCTTCTGATCACTGTTCAAACATTTTGGTGCCCACTTCGCTGAAAGCTTGCCCTTGTCTAGGATAGTGGTGATAACAAACCCAGCACGCTCCCATAAGATGTCAAGTATCTGGGCTATCTTTTTTGCGGATGTTCGCCGGTCCTCAAAAATCAGCTCATGGACAGCATCGCAGGTTGCCGGGTCAGTTGAGGTTGGGGGGCGCCCACTGTGGGGCTCATCTTCAATGGTGAAATGCTCAGTCTTGAAACGAGATATCCAGGTTCTGACAGTGCTGTAGGAAGGACACTTCTGCCCCAGTGTTTGTGACATCTCAGTGTGAATGTCCTTTGCTGACTTTCCCTGGAGAAACAAAAACTTCATGACGGCCCGTAACTCCAACGACGTGAAACTTGCTTGTGCCTCTGCCATCACAGCTTCTCACTAAAAGAAAAAACTGTTTTAAGAATCGCAAAGACCTGATATTTGCAAAGTTACATACTAAGATATTAGGCTGTCATATGCCCCCACACTCATTTTTCTATTTCATCTGGAAAGGGGCAAAGCCAGGAACTTCTCAGCACCCCCTCGTACAACATGGAAAATGGCCTAGCAACTACAAAATTATTTTTAATTAACTGTACACAGCACTGTACATTAAATAGGGGTGAAAATGACAGACAGATACAGACAGTGACACAGAAAGAGGAAATGAGTGTCCAAAAGAGCTTATAATCTAAAAGGTGAAGGAAAGTAGTATTTTTTTTCTCTTACTTTGATGACAGTATCTTTTTTAAAATGTTGCAAAATGGAGTGGTGCATTGTTATGTCCTGTCTGTGGGTGTATTAGTGGCATGCAGGGAGCTGACTCCTGTTTCCAGTATTCGCCTATGGTGCCAATGAAGCATCTGGACCTCTTTCTTGGCGACAGAACTCCGCAGCGTGCTCCATCCTTCTGCTTCTTACTTCTTGTCCATGAACACTAATGAGAAGGTCTACATCCTTGCCAGGGATCTGCTCCCTGTTTTTGGTGTGAAAATGAATGATATCTCAGAGTCCCTGATTAACACTTTACTCCTCTTTTTGCTTTTTATGATGATGTATTTTAGAGTCAATCTGTGTTTTAGACAACGGGGGCAAGGCAAGGGGTTTTGCTTTAACCCCCAGCATTATATATGTGCTTTCATTTCTTGCTCCACTGCTTTGTTTAGCACCAGGAGCTGATGAAGATATGAAAGTGTATGGGACTTATGGTTTTTGACATTGATGGGCCAATTAGTGCTTTTTGTAGTAGAACTTAACCCCTTTGTACTCGCCTGTCTTATCACAGGGTGCCACCATCTTCCTCCACCTCCTTTTCCTAGTTGTGATCTTTGTCCATCTTTATTGGCCCGGGTAGGATGGCGTAAACCCAGCCATTCAGTCCTAATCCTGGACACTGCAGGGGAAGCCACAGCTCAGCAACAATTCCAGCGAGTGCACAGGCAGGTGAGGATGCTTTATGCAGAAGGGACATCCCCTGTTTCCTGCAGTAAAGCCCCATCTACTCACAAATTGTACTTTACTTTCTCTTTAAATTCTAAAAATATGTAAAAATATGTACATTTTGTGTACAAAAACGTGGATGAATTTCTCCAGAATGCTTATAGCTACAGAGCTAAATGTGGGTTTTAAAGTGCTTTTGCCGATTGCACTGAATATGTAAATACTTTGTGGTGTAATATCTGGTCACAGGCTTACTTTAAAAGTTCATACTATTTTGCCCTGTTTTATTGTTTTCACAATATAAATATATTATCTTTATTTTACAAAATTGAAAACTTTGGTTTATCCAAAGACCGGAGCAAAAGAAACTTGCTAAGCAGCTCCCTCTGACTGATGGAAGCCTTGGCGCTCTCATATGTGTCACTTATGTGATGGCCTGTTGTGAAAACATGCTTCTTTCAGCACAGCTGAGAATGATATAATACTACACATATAAAAAGGAGATTGGAGCTCCATCTGCTGGCTGAAAAATAAAAAGATTGCATAGTAAACGCAAATCTTTTATTGATATGCATTTTTTAAATGTTACTTTTTTTAGACATAAAAAATATACACAAGTACCATACCTCAGCTTTTCAAGTGGCTTTAATAAAGAGCTGCTAATTCATTACATTCTATACAAAGTCAACCGTCTGTTTGCAGACCTTTTCTCACCAGTTATCTTCTTGTTTTTACTGCTTCATCATTCTCATCATTATGGACATAGAAGAGACGGTTTAATGCCCTGGCAGAATATGCCGAATTGCAGAGAGTGGGAGGTAATTACACCACTGGTATTTTTGTCAATACCATCAACTTTAGACTATCCAACACTTCGTAGGGAAGAGATGAGTCATTGTTTGGCGCTGGGAGTCCGTCCATCTTAGCCTTTAAAACCCTCATTACTGAGACTGAACTTTACTTGTAGATGTACCAAATATTCTAAGTCTTTTTACAAAGTGCATTACATTTTTTATTAAACTTTTTTTTTTTTTTTTTTTTTTTACAAAGCCGCAGTCTCTGCTGCTGAATTGGTTGCATATAATTGAGCTAGGGTAGCCATTCAACGTATGTTTTTGAGTTTTGGGGAGGAAGCGCATGCAGATGCATACGTACTACGTACAAATGGTCTCATTGGTTACAGTCATGGTCAGAACCCCAGTGCCGTATACGACAAGGAGTACTTACCACTGAATTTTATTCTTGCAGGTCAGCACATGGCGTGGAAGGGGCTAATATGACCAGTGAATGCACAAAGTAAACACAGGAACTGCCCTGTGGTTATGCCCGCCATGCAGATATGAAAGACTACAGCTGCATATTCATCAATAATTACTTACAGTAGTCCTCCAATGTTTGGTGATCCACCATGGTAAGGAGTGAGGAGGGCCCACTGTCTTTAATGGTGGAGGGTGCAGTGGGTTGCCTTTTGCTCATCCTCTCTCCTTCCCTCTCAATACAACTAGACAGCGCTGTGAATGCAGCCTTCGTTCATTCTACTTTTGCTGGAAACTTACAAAAGAACATTGAGGGATAAAAATTTGTTGCCTGTACGCTGCCAAACTTCAGCGCTGTAATAGGCTGATATGTGAGGTTCAGCTATTGGTAGCCATTTAGGCACGCTTCATGCAAAAGAACATTCTTATAGGAGGAAAGAGAAAAGTACCACATCATCTTGCTGCCACTTCTCCTCCTTCACTTTCCAAATATCAAGCTGGGGTCAAAAATATTTAAACACTATATATTTTATTACTGTAACAAAATGTAATATTATCCATCTGGCTGTGCTGTGTGTGTCATTGCTGAGTAAATCCTTGGACTGGATGAGCCAAATTGCAAATCCTAAAAAAATGTAACAGTTCCTTCTATTTGGTCTGTCTATTTAGCTGCTTACTCGGAGTTAAGTATTGTTTTGAGATGCAGAAGTGCCTGTGCTTTTATTCTTTTCTGAGCACAACAGGTTTTTAAGTTCAGCATTAATCAAACCAGGAGGAGGATCCCTGAACTTTGAATATTGTTGTCTCAACTATTCTGGCCTTCACAAATTCATGGCAAACTGGACATGTTTTTCATGGCTCTGTTTTTACAAAACAAAATTTAGATTTTATAGTGTGCTTTTTCCTTTAACATAAAAAGATAAAATCGGACCAGGAAAACATAATATGTAATCTGTGTTGACTGTTGTTTCTTTTGCCCTTTCCACTGGAGAAGTAAATAAAAAAAGAAAATCAGGTCTCACCTGTTGGAAAAGGTTACCTCATTATTTTCGTAATTGGCTGTCTGTGGCACATGGATGATGGTGTTTGATAGCGACGTGTTGCATTTCTCTATGTCTGCAGCATTCCAATATTAAGACAGTCTAAGGTTCCTACCTACTGATGTGTGTAGCTTTTCGAAAATCAGTCTACACATCTCACCAATGCTGTGTTTTGCAGGTTAGCTTGCATTAACACAGATTGGGTAACTAGTATCTCAGCAATGCAATAAAACTGCATTGTTTTCCCCCAGCAGGGTGTTTTTGGGTGCTTACTAAAAAGTTGGGTGACAATACACTCGCCTACGCTACTTTCCATTCAACTTAAAAAAGATTCCAGGGGAAAATACTGAACTGTGAGTAATCTTTTCTACAAAGCGTGCACTGTTTGTTGAACAGGTATGAGAAATTCCTGCCATAGAGCAACCCACGTATATTTGGTAGATACCTATATTTTTAATTTTTTACCCTTTTTTTGGAATGTAGGAGAAAACTGGTTTCCAAAAAGTACTAAATGTACTATACATGCAAAACATGCCTTGGTAATGTTTTCAGTGCGTTCCTGGGTCAAAATAATACCTTACAGGTCTCTTATCTAGTCCAAATACTAATAGATCCCCCATCCAAACCCCCAGATAAACATTGACTAGTAAATGCATGCAGCTGCCCTTTACTGTCATGTTGCTTTTATATCCAGATGTGGGACCAATATGATGGCGGGCAGGCATTGAGGAAATCTTGCAACCCAGACCATCCCTCGCCTCACATCATGGACCAGAAGCAGTATTACCTCAGTATTTACTCTGTGCTTGTTTAAGGTCTAAATGTGGCAGCAAATAAGGATTCTGTAGCAGCAGTAGATACTCCTCACATCTGATCTGAGGTCTGGCACCTAATGGAACAGTAGTTGACTTTTACTCCAGATATTGGGGGGCATTTGGAATTGACTCATAATATAGGGAGCCCTTTTACCAGCCTGGCTTCAACATTGAAATATTAAGCAGGTGTTAACCCTGCCCATTGCACCCATTGTTTTAGGAAACACTGCAGTGCATTAGTAAACCCCAATTTAAAACATAAGGCATATGAACACTTCACCATCACACCCATGTGAGCTTACTTGACAGCCCCTGGCCATAATAGCATAAGTTGTCCCATTCCCCCCAACCCACACACTTTTGTGAAGAGTTTTCACAAGATTCCGGAATGTGTCTGTGGAAATTTGTACCTATGAAGCCAGAAGGACGTTCGTCAGTTCAAGAACTAATGTTGAATAAGAACAACTGGCTTGCAATTGACATTCCAATTCATCCTAAAGTTGATTTAGATTGGGATGAAATCAAGAAGTCCATTCCTACTTCGCCAAACTTTTCAAAATATATCTGCATGAGCAGGCTTTGTGCACAGAGGCAGATTATGATGGAACACCAAGGAGCCTTTACCAAATTGTTGTCACAAGTGTGGAGGTGGACAGTTGTCTAAAATGTCTTTGTATGGCTGTAGCATTAATCGAACCATTCACCGGAGACATCCTAATTCAATAATTTAAGAGTAGTGTCTGCATAACCTTGGATATAAAGATGTACTTGCTTCTCGATTGTAAGATGGATCAGTAAACTGTTCAACAGAGATTAACATTTGTTAGGGGTAGAACTTTTGGATTTTGGATTGTCTTATAGGGTCAGTCAACCCATGTTTTAGTAATCAGTGGATACGTGAGCAGAGTCAACCCTTAGTTTCCTATAGACGTCCTAGACACAAGGTAGGAGATCTTATACTCCTAATTCTTAACCTTGTTTCTGGCTACCTGTAAGTTGTGGGTATCTACACACCTTTGTGTTCCAGCTACTCGTATTTTGTTATAATATCAAAAATTTTAAAGTATATGTATGATATATATATATATAAAAATATACAAATAAGTGAGAAGTCCCAAGCAACTGGCAGGTTAATTGGAAAACAAATGGCAGCCAAGGATCTCATAATTATTTACAATAAGCATTCTTGAGAAGCTTATAATAAGTGCTTCTAATACCGACTAGAAATTAATTCTGTAATTGAGTTAAGTCTTTAAAAAAACAAGAAATGTTTAAACAAAACATGTATTTATTTGTATGCATGGAAGCACCTCGAGGAAGCTGAAAACCTTCCAGCACAGCATACGGTGCAGTGTCAGAGCAGATCAATCTTTAAACATTGTGGGGTGATGGATTCCCTTTGAGGCTGTGTGTTTTATAGCTTACTAGGGGTGTGATCAGATCTATCGCACAAACTGAGGGAATTAAACAAACTGCGGCAGAGGAAGGAGGCTTACGAGGAGTGTTTGTTATTTGATGCTGGTGCTCTGTCAATTTCTAGGGAGGAAATTATTTTTTATCTTCGTCTTAAATCAAAGCTGAACTTTGCTAATTTACGAGTCAACTAAAATGTTTACTTTATACCTCTTAAACTTTTATTCACTTCTAGCATCTTGTGAAATAATTGGAAATTTTTGGTGAAGCATGTGATTCCTTCTACTTTCTACCATAATGGAGATTTGGGTGCCTGAATGACCAGTCGGTGGGTCTCGGCATCACATGTTGGGTCCTTAGACTTGCATAGCACTTGTATTCATCATCTAGCTGATATAGACCAGAATAGACCAGTTTATTGTACATTATTTGAGTTAAATTGGTACCATGCAAAAGATCTGAACAGCACATAGGGACATGAGATTTACATTGGTGTAAACCCAAAATTTTATGGTGCAGGCACATCGCTGATTGTAAATCCAGACATTAAAGTAAACAGAGTTGCTGCCAATATAGCCCAGGAATTCTTGTACACT
>NC_092860.1:7335875-7376049 GCF_032062135.1 Pyxicephalus adspersus | reverse complement strand
ATCTATCTATCTATCTATCTATCTATCATCTATCTATCTATCTATCTATCTATCTATCTATCTATCTATCTATCTATCTATCCTTACCTGTTTGTCTACTGTGTTTTGTCTGATCTGTACGTATGTGATTGGCATTTGTTTGTTGAGAAGTTGTGAGTTTGTACCATAACACTGCCCCCACTTGCACCCCAGATCCTAATACCACCCCAACAGGCACCCCAGATCATGACACTGCCTCTAGAGTAACCCAAGGATGAAACACTGCCCCCACTGGCACCCCAGATCATAACACTGCCCCCAGTGGCACCCAAGATTTTAACATTCCCCCCACAAGCACCCCAGATTATAATAACACTGTCCCCACAGGCACCCCTATCCATCCATCAATTCATCTTGTTCTGTATTTATTTGTCCTATGTGTGCTGAAGAGGTTGAGCTGAGTCTGTGTATACCATTTATTTACAGGCACCAAATAGCACTCTGCCGTTGGGTACCCGAAATGCTAAAAGCATTTTTTCTCTTATAGAACGAAGCACAAAACGTGCTGGATCGATGGTTATATAAATCCCATGCTAACAAAACCCATTTATTGTGTATTGTACCTTTTCAAACTCTCATGCCTTTCTTTAAGCACCGTACTGCAAAGTTTATTTAAAGACTTCACCAGCCCCAATAGTATCATAGAAATTTTACAGACCTCTGTAATTATATTTTCAAAACTGTAGCCCTTTCTGTAGAAGATTAAAAATATGGAGCACCCTTGTACTTTGCATGGGCATACAGTTAGGTCCATAAATATTTGGACAGACAACTTTTTTCTAATTTTGGTTCTCTATATTACCACAATTAATTTTAAATGAAACAACTCAGTTTCTGTTGAACTGCAGACTTTCAGCTTTAATTCAGGGGGTTGAACAAAAAGATTGCATAAAAATGTGAGAATCACTTCATTTCAGCGGCTCAAAAGTAATTGGACAAATTAAAAAGCTGAAAATAAAATGCTCATTTCTAACACTTGGTTGAAAACCCTTTTCTGGCAATGACAGCCCGTAGTCTTGAACTCATGGACATCACCAAATGCTGGGTTTCCTCCTTTTTAATGCTCTGCCAGGCTTTTATTGCAGCGGCTTTCAGTTGCTGTTTGTTTGTGGGCCTTTCTGTCCAAAGTTTAGTCTTCAACAAGTAAAATGCATGCTCAATTGGGTTCAGATCAGGTGACTGACTTGGCCATTCAAGAATATTCCACTTCTTTGCTTTAATAAACTCCTGGGTTGCTTTGGCTGTATGTTTTGGGTCATTGTCCATCTGTAATATGAAACGCCTCCCAATCAATGTGACTGCATTTAGCTGGACTTGAGCAGACAGAATGTCTCTGAACACCTCTGAATTCATTCAGCTGCTACTGTCCTGTGTCACATCTTCGATAAACAAGGCTTGTTTCACCTGCATGGAGAGCTCCTTTGACCGTTGTCTGTTCACAGCAAAATCTTCCACATACAAGCACCCCCCCCCTCAAATCAACTCCAGGCCTTTTATCTGCTTAATTGATAACGACATAATGAAGGAATTGCCCACACCAGCCCATGAAATAGCCTTTGAGTCAATTGTTCAATTACTTTTGAGCTCCTGAAATGAAGTAATTGCGTAAAAAAAAAAAAGGCTTTAGTTCCTCACATTTTTATGCAATCTTTTTGTTCAACCCACTGAATTAAAGCTGAAAGTCTGCAGTTCAACTGCATCTGAGTTGTTTAATTTATTGTGGTAATGTACAGAACCAAAATTAGAAAAAAGTTGTTTTTGTCCAAATATTTATGGACCTAACTGTGTTTTAAGTTCGATTCCCTTCTTCTTTACAGGCTATCCACACAGGTGGAGACAGAGGGAAGAGAAACACTTTTCTTACATAAAAAAAAAAAAAAAATTGCACTTACCTTTACTTCTGCAGAGCCCTCGATCCCTCCAGATCTGTCCTCGATTCAGTCCTGCGTTGTCCTGATTTCTTCCTTCGTCCCGGCGCGAAGGAAGCGTCAGGTGCCACCATCTTTTTCTGGCTACGTCACCTGATCCCGCACTGCACGGGTGATGTATCCAGCTGTAAAAAAAAAAGGTGTTGATCTCAATGCACATGCATGAGATCATAACCCTTTTTTAGTGCCTCGAAGCCCCATTGCCCATGTGTGGTCTCAGGCATACGCAGAAGGAGAAACCTAAAGCCTCCTCGGATGCATGACATATGTATCCAAGGAAGCTCTGCACTTTTTCTTGTTTATAATATATATATTTTTTAAATCGTTCTAGCATAGTGTTTTCATAGGCTCTTTTTTAATTTTAGCTGTTTCCATAGCACAGGTTCTGGGGTAGCCAACCAAAGTGGCTCTGGTTTGAAATCTATAGTATATATATAGTTGCAGTATTTTAGACAAAATTCTTGCATGCTCCAGTTGACCTACGTGGTCCCATTTAGGTTTGTAAGTGAATCCTCAAAAAGTACGGGGCAATGCGTTTTACCCCAGCACAGCTATCCCTGTTGCTACATTCCCTTAACCTGTCTGCCCCCCCCATCTCACACACACACATACACATTAACCACTTACCTTAATTCAATGGCTGTGGTTCCGCTGTTTATTTACATGCAGTCTTTATGGTCCTGCCTGCTACTTCAGTGAAGGGAGGAAAAAAGATAAGTGCACCTTATATCACATTTTACTTGAGGTTTGCCAAATAAATGCGAAAAAGAAATATGAAGCTTTCAGTTCAGGCTGAAACCCAGTATTTTTATTATTAATAAACATTATTTATATAGTGGCAACATATTATGAAGCGCTGTACATTAAATAGAGGTAGCAAATGACAGACAGATACAGACAATGACACAGGAGCAGGAGAGGACCCTGCCCTGAAGAGCTTACAATCTAAGATGTTGGGGAAGTATCGCACAATAGGAGGGGAGATATGGAATGGTGGGAAGTAGTGAGTGCTTAAGCGACAGAAGATGATAGTTAGTTGAGTTTGAAAAGCTTGGTTCTGAGGGCTCTTTTAAATGAACGGAAAGTGGGAGCAAGCTGAAAAGGACAAGACCATTTCAGAGAGTCGGGGCAGTTCTGGAAAAGTCTTAGAGCCATGCGTGTGATGAGGTTATGAGTGAGGAAGTCATTAGTAGGTCATTGGAGGAGCGGAGAGAGCGGCTGGGGGAGTATTTTTCTATCAAGTCAGAAATGTAAGTGGGACAAGAAATGTGGAGGGATTTGAAGGCAAAGCACAGGAGCTTGAATCTGATTCTAAGGTGAAATGGAAGCCAATGAAGAGAACTACATAGAGATTCAGCAGAAGAGGAGCGGTGGGAAGGATGGATGAGTCTGGCTGCAGAATTCATAATAGATTGTAGAGGAGAGAGTCGGGTTAGTGGAATACCAGAGAGGAGGAGGTTACAGTAGTCCAGGTGAGAGATGATAAGAACGTGTACAAGGAGTTTGGTGGTCTCTGAGGGCAGGTGGGGCGGATTTTGGAGATGTTGCGTCGGTGAAGTGACTTGGAAATGTTCTGAACATGGGGGGTAAATGAGAGGGCAGAATCAAAGGTGACACCAAGACAACGTGCCTTAGGGGAGGGACGGATAAGTGTTGTTAACATTTAAAATAATGTCAGGGGTGATGTGAAATGTGGAGGGAAAAATATATTATCTGTATGCAGTGTTTTATTTTTACTTTCACTGAACAATGAAAACAACTGGAATCCTAAACATAAAATATAAATAATTTAATCCTAATCATCACCCAATCAATCATCAAAAATACTGCACATTCCCTTTAAATGGTAGGCAAGAGCAGGTTTTGTTAGCAGAATGTCATTCCTTGCAGAACTTGCCAAAAATCTGAGAAATATTCTATTTCTCAACAGATGTTTAGTTTTTCTAGTAACACAGATCTGGACAAATCCCAGAAGCCAGACAGCTAATGTGCCTGCAGCCGGATCTGTAAAGGTGAAGAGCTCAAATGATCTTAACTCCCGAAATTAGTTAGGAAAGCTTTGCAAATCAGGTATTAAAATCACAAAAGAGATTTGGTGTTTTATAGGGTAGAACAACGTATTCTCGGTGGACAGACTCATTGCCGTAATTATGTTCAGCATAATTCTCTATCTGCCATGTTTTTGTTGGTGTAATAAATATTACCATTTTAGAATTAGCCCCTGGAGGGAGCATTGTATTTTTAGGCCATCACTGGGCTTCCCTGCTTAGGAATGACATAAAAATAGGAATCTGCTGCTCCCTTTCTGTTTAGTTAAAGCAGAACTAAACTCAAAAGTCTCCCAAAACAAAAAAAAAATAAACTTACCTTCAATCCCGCAGGGCTGTCGATTGGTACGAAGGTCTCTTCCATCGGGTCGCGCGTCGTCCCAGCATCTGTCTTCGGGCCGGCACTTCGGGCGCCGCCATCTTCTCTTCTTTCCGGTTTTTGTT
This sequence comes from Pyxicephalus adspersus, assembly GCF_032062135.1. NCBI lineage: Eukaryota > Metazoa > Chordata > Amphibia > Anura > Pyxicephalidae > Pyxicephalus > Pyxicephalus adspersus. The sequence continues at coordinate 7,371,590 of NC_092860.1, read as the reverse complement.
CCTACGCCACCTGACCCAGGCACGAGAACGTCTGACGTAAATGGGAAAAAACTTGCCGATCTCACTGCACATGCGCCCTTTAGACGAAAGGGTTCCTTCTGCACATGCATGAGATGCTCAGGCATGTGCAGAAAGAGCACCCAAGAGCCCCCTAGGATGCGTGACGTGACGATGTGAGGGTATTGCACTCCCTTGTTTTTTTTAAAAAGGGTGTTGCACCCAGAATTTTCAGAACAAATTTGTCTACCCTTTTATGTAAAGTGAAAATTCGGAGTTTAGGTACACTTTAACTTCTAACAGTTATGTTAAAAATGTAATTATCCCAGTGGAATGGTGATGTCACTACCCCATCCTTTGGCCCATAAATTGGTGGCTAGGTTTAGGCACTAATGCAAGGATACAGGTTCTAGCCACCCCTGTATCCCTTTGTCCAATTTAAACAGTGAGAGTTGTATAGAAGTTCATTAAAATATTATGTATGGAGTTGGCTACAGCCCCATTTGCCTTCCCATTACAGGCTTTACACAAGCATAATGGTGCAACATACACTATATTCCCCATTCACAAATCCAGCTCTATAAAGACTCGAGTGTCATTCAAAGAGCCGTGACCTCAACACTGGAGTAAATTGTTGGTTTTGAGATAGGTCAGTGCCAAACCTTACAAATGCTTTTATGGCTAAATAGGCACTAGATGATTTCGCCTATACCCTTCAGCCTCCGATAAAAGCAACAGGACTGTATTTTCCGCTCGACAACTTTTTTTTTCTTATTATTTGCATGCCATGTTTAATAATCTCTGACAAGCCAGGAGGATACCCACTGCAAAATATATTTAAAGCACAACTTTTACTTGTGATTTGGCCCAGATTTCCCACTGCCTCCCTAATGCTGTGGATCAGAAAAGTGAGAGGTAGAGACATTTTTTGGATTTAAAAAGAGAAACAGCAAATTGTTGCCCCGTCTTTTTAATGCTGCAGTCACTTTACAGCAATGTTAGTTTAGGGGGCCTAAACGTGTGCACTAAGAGGAGCAGGTACACCTAGGAATGTACCAATACCTTTGGTAAATGTTGTTTAGGGCCCATTCACTAAGGCTTGTCCTGCACCTTTTAAAACACACACAGCCTTGCAGCTGTGCAAGTTGCCATGCATTTCATTTGGCAGTCCATTATTGAAAGGTGTAGCTCAGTACATCATATTTCACTGAAATGTAGTGAATGCTGCACTTTTAAAGTTAATATTAAAGTTAATATTTCTGTGCACTGTGATGTGTTAGGCTTCTAATTCAAATGAATAGCCTACCAAAGTACCACAGGGCGATGTGTGTTATTATAACACAATAGTGCAGCCTTTTTACTCCAGATTAACCCTTAAATGATGTTAGGTCTCATAGAACCCCTGCTAAGATGAACTCATTTCAAATCCGTGGGGGAAATTTCCCCTGGTGTTGGTCAGAACATCACCCTTACAGACAGCTAAAAAGATGACTGGTGTCATTTAATTTGGAACTACCGATTCCTCTGGAGCTGTCCTTGATTGGGTCCCATGCTGTCCCAGAATCCTCCCAGCATGTTGAAGGCACTGTGCGCCGCCATCTTTGTCTTTCTTCTTCTGCCTGGGATCAGGTGACTTAGGGTAAATAGGGGAAAAAAGAGTCCTGATCAAGCTGCTTGAGATTGAAATTTTTTTTCTCATTCCAGGAAAAAGCCCCTTATACACATGCCCGAGATTGGGCATGCGTAGAAGGAGCAGCCAGGAGCCTTCTGGGATGTGTGATGTTGGTGTCCCAGGAGGCTCTGCACTCCCATTCATTCTGTCTTTGCCGTTGCAGCAGTTAGGACCGACGGGAAGGGGCTTCACCTTTTGGTTTTGTTCTTTACTTTGTATAAAAGGGTTATTGAACTATTTTTTGTAAAGCAAAAATTTTGGTGATAGCTCCTCTTTAAGGTGGAACTGCCAAGTGAGCTTGGACCCAGAACTAGGCAGATGTAGGCACCATCAGATGGAAGGTCAATTAGCTACAGCTTGAGGAACCTTTGGGTTTCACAGAATTCTGGTCAAGAATATCTGCACTGATGGGAACAAACCCTTATTGGTAGTTCCATCTAACAGGCCTTCAGTTTCGTGCAGGTAATCAGCCATGTATGTCTAGAATATCTCATATGCTAGGTACCATCAATTTCTTTTAGAATGTCTATACTTAGCCTCAAAACCTTACATTTTTTTCCTTACCTTCCCTTTGGCCCACCATTACTGGCCAGCTGAAGTCTAACTTTGCATTAGTTTTAGGAACCCCTCCTGATGTTCCCTGTAATGTATAAGCACCTGGAGATCATCTGGTGGATATGGTGATTAAACAGCTTTAGGAACAGAACAGAACAGGTCATACAGAACTGCAATTTCAGTGTACAAAGGAAAAACACTTATTATAAAGAAAAAGACCTTGACATTATAGTTGTACAAGCTGCCAGACATTCAGCCCCCACCCATTCCCTTCTTCTGACGTCCCTCTCCTGACATGTTAGTCTTTAATTATCATCATGTTCTGGTACACATGACAATACGTGTGTGTGTATGTGTATGACCTTGCATGTACAATTGTCTCTTGCTTCTTCTGCAAACAAGACTGTTAATTATTCAATTATATCAATGAATTTACTTCCCTTGACTTTGTAATTTAACTTTAGCCTGTATTCCTATCTGACAACATGGTTTTCTTTCCTATTTCCAGTTCTTATTCTTTCTTCTGTCCTCTTGTTTCGCTAGTATTATCCCATAAACAAGACATATGCTATGTGGCAGCCCATGGACTGTGCCTGGTATATGGCCATTGATGTGGAAAGCTGTAACATAACTATACAATTGTTGTTAAAGTATACTTATCTAAGTGACTAAGGTAATGACATTTAATAACAACATAACCTTTTTTTCTAGCTTCTGTTTTTTCAGCAGTGTACGATGCCTCACTAACCCTGGGCAATCAAAGTTTCCATTTTAAAGTTTTAGAAGTTGTAAGAGGAGACGCCACCATGTTCCATTAATAATTGTATTAGCCAGATTTTACTTTATTTCTAATGGTTTGACTTTGCTGTGTCTTACCTACCTTTATGAGAAAACCAATAATGGATAAGGGGGGTGCTCTCATTGTATAGAGGATGACAAGTGGGAGGAAGTCCTGTAAATCAGACTTTGTTATAAGTTGAGATCAGAGGGGTTCGCAGAGACTTTTCTGGCTTGTACAGGTAATAGAAGTCATCTTGTGATATCTGCTTTTATGTTGGACCTTTAGTACCCATTCACACTATAATGCATTGTGCTGCAATTCACTTGCTTTCTTGCATGAATGTGTACTATGAGCCATGATGTGCATGAGTACAGGGTTTAGCGTGTAAAAAAGATCAGTCCACAAAATTAAAAAATGTATTTTTGACTTGATGTTGGAAAGTTAAACCACTTTAGGGTTTGAGGAAAAAAACAAAGATACCCAGGACAAAAGAAGTACTCCCCATTATCTTCAAAATCCCTTTTTCTTCCTAAAAAATGTTTTTATTTTAACAAATGATTACAATTATGAAAATAAGTTAGATAAATCCTACCTTATTAAACTCACTTCCAAGTACCTGCCTTCTGGAAGTGTGTGATCGAACTATTTCAAAGTGGCGGTGTATTAGGACACTTGGGGACCTAGGCTCCTGCCCTTCCCAAGCCAAACCCATGAAAACTACACCCACAAAATAAAAATATACCATGCACCCACCCTACACTTATGGACATAGCCAACAAAGCAAGTGCTGTTTTATGGTGTAGCCAGCAATAAACCCCAACAAGTGCTAGGGCCATTAAGGATAACTCCCAGTAACTGTCATAGCCAGCAATACTCCACCCTTTCTCCTAGTTCTTGAGCATCACCTCTTGGTGTAAGCAGAGGGGTTTCCTACTTCCCCCCGGAATCATGCTACTGGTCTGGTTGGAATGAAGTGTTGGTATCTATGGCCAGGAATGGTTCTGGAGGCTGGCATCTCCCCTTTAAGAACACCCTGCTCCACACCTTTGTGGCAAAGCATGCAATGAGTTTGTTTAGGTGGGCCGAAACAAACAGGGTGAATATGAGTTTAGGAAATCCAACTTAGTCAAGAGCATCTTGGCTAGGGAGCCTGGGGTAGCAGACAACTGGAAGTTAGTGCAGGGTAGAGAGCAGGAAATAAGAAGGGTAGAAAGGTAAAGTTGCGCTTTAAATTCCAGATCATAGCTGTATCCATTATAGAATGTCTACTCATTTTTATCTGGATTTAATGTTTATTTATACTAGGAAAATGTGCTAGCAACTGCTTTCCCACACATTCAAGTAAAACAGGTTGAGTGTTGGGACTTGTAGGGATACATAGCTGTTGGAGATATTTAGGACATTATTATTATTACACAGGATTTATTTAGCGCCATCATATTACGCAGCGCTGTACAAAGTCCATAGTTGTGTCACTAACTGTCCCTCAAAGGAGCTCACAATCTAATGTCCCTACCATAGTCATATGTCATTAATGTAGTCTAAGGTCAATTTTGAGGGGAAGCCAATTAACCCTACTGCATGCTTTTGGGATGTGGGAGGAAACTGGAGTACCCGAAGGAAACCCACGCTGACACGGGGAGAACCTGCAAACTACATGCAGATAGTGTCCTAGCCGAGATTCGAACCTGGGACCCAGCACTGCAAAGGCAAGAGTGCTACGACATAAAGCCAGGGGTTTATTCAGTCCACCATGCACCACCTATATTGAAAATATGTTGAAATTGTTTTGGTGGGGTTACCCATCTACAAAAACTTGATTTTGGGTGTAAGAATCAGCCCTGCTATACTTGATATGATGGAGCTGGTATAAGTGCTTGCCAACAAAAGGGTTAAGTCCCGCCATACAATCTATTCTTTTCCTGCGATTTCACCCAAGGCTATCTCTTTTCAGTGCTGGCTCTTTGTGGTTCTCTAAGCGCTAATCTCAACAGCGTGTTTATACATGTTTGTATTGTGGATACTAATCTCGGTTCGGAAGCTGTCGATCTTTTCTTTCATCACAATAATTGGCGCGGCATGATTCATGTGTGATTACGGAATTTATAAAGGCAATCAGAATAGCAGGGACTATGGCATACAGAAGGCCAGAAGGATCTTTTATAATGCTGTCAGACTGGATTTTCCCACACGTAGCCCTGGCTCATAGAAAAGTAATGAGCAAACTAAAGATGAATTTCAAATTATCTTATAATATTTATTTCTCATCAGCCTCCAATATGTACACTTTTCTAGCTAGAAAAATTACTGAATTTTTATCCCCTCACCTGGCATCCTTCCAGGTTTGGTCTGATGGTACAATGCCCCCTATACATAGACGGTTGCATGGTTAGTTTGGCAGTCATTGATTGATTGGCATACATTATTTAAACCTCATTCCCCTAGCCTTGGCTGAGTTTCAGTACCTACAGTTGAACCAAACCCATGCTGGTGATAGGTCAGTAGATGAACATATTCAGCAGCTTATTACAGGTTCAGGCATTGGTTAATATAAATAATGTTAAATGTAAGAAGGGAAACCTGCACTCACCTAGCCAACCCTGAACAATGCTAATCCATCCTTTTCTTTAAAGATGCATAATTGCAAGATCCAACAGGCACCATTTGCTTTTTCTTAAACTCTAGTTCTGCAAACTTCACGGTCTGGGTTGTGGCTTTACAATACAGCCTTGTAGATTTTGTGGGGTTGGCTCTGGGCTTAGGATGTGAACTGGTAGACATCTAAGGCCTGGCCTTAAATCATCAGAGCTTTGCTTTATCACACTAGTGATTCTTTTACCTAATCTATCAAAAGAACTACAGAAGTGCAAATGCCAGGAAATTTGGAGAAAAGTTTTCCCTGGTGCTATCTCTGCTATATCTAGCTTCTTGAAGTCAGCAGTGGCTTATTTCAGGCTGTTACTTTAGGTGCCCCTTAAGGTTAATCTAAACCCAAACACTAAACTGTATTCTAATCTTTAACTTGGTAATATAATTTCAATAGTAATTGTCAGTCTTTTTAAATCTTCAAGCGGAACAAAACCAGCTATATAAACCTGTCCCGGTTTTGTTGCAGGATGCCGCCATCTTCATCCTTTTTCTCTTCCTTATTGTGTTCTTTGGCCATATTAATTGGCCAGGTTGGGATAATGTAACTCCAGAATTTTGCGTAATTGGCTTGGGATAAGGTGCCTAGCAATTCAGTCCCAGCAAGCGAAGGGAAAGCCCACATAGCTGGGTGTTTTGGCAACCAAAGCTTATGCACATGTGCAGCCCATCTTTTTTGACAGTCCCACAGAGCAATCAGGCAAGTAGAAGGGATTATTAAAAAAGTACATTGCCTGTCCCTTTTTGCAATAAAGAACCTGCCTGAATGAACAATTGTAAAAGTGTAATTTTAGTTTGGCTCTAATTATACCTGGAGATTTTGCAAAGGTCTTTGTGTAGTAGACACTTCCTGCTAAGCTCCAGTGTTGCCATACTGTTACTGGCAACTACCTGAGGCTCTGCTGGCATACGTTGAGCAGACATGGTCCATCATTGTCCTTATCAGCAGGTCCAGAGCAGAGCAATGATGTGCAGCCAAAGCTGGAATCATCCATGTAGACCGGAAAAGGATAGATCAACAGCAGTGAGATGCAACAAAGAATAAACAAAAGGTAAAAAAAAGTATTCTATGGAAAAAATGTTTGCGGTACACCAAGCTTTAATAATCTGGTTTGTTTTAAGATAAGCATTGCAGACTGATTGCTATTCGTAGTATTTGTTGAACAGGGTCGCATGGTGCTGAAACATTTACCATTGTGCAGCTTCACACCGTGGGCTGTACATCTGTATATTCAGCACCAGGTCAGGTTTATGCCGGAGTAATTGTCAGTTTCCCAGGCAGCCTCTCCTATTTCTGGATTTTTCAAGGAAAACTGGTATCAAGTCCTCCCACCTGTATTCATCAAATGAATTAAATGGAAAAGCATGTGTACATAAACCAACACAAAGATATATGTGTACAAATCTAGCCTCATAAAGACATGGTTTGGGTTTGGTGTGAAGGCACTCAAGCCTCTTGCACAGACCTACAACCATACAGAACACCTTTGGGGTGAACTGAAACTGGCAGATTGGGAGCTAGGTCTTCTCATCCATCATCACTACCTGACCTCACAATTGCTTTTTTGGATCAATGGGCATACTTTCCCCCAGATGGAATCTAAAACATTCTGAAAAGCCTTCCCTGAACAGTGGAGGCTTTTAAAGCTAAAAAACTCATAAAGATTTTATGGTTGGGTATCCACAATCTCATTGACCTATAGGTCCGCTGAAGACCATGCACTGAGCGCCAAACTTTAAAAAGAGAAACCTCCATAGGTGGTTCCAAAATCATGCTCTGAATGATCACTTATTGCAGTTGGTTACTGTGACTTCTGTGGCTCAGTTTCAGAGAGAATCACTTGTTTTCCCTAGTAATTGAATGAATTCACCACAAAATATATGGGGGTGAAAGTTGAACATTTGCCACCACGGCTCTGCAGACTGAGCACAATAGACTTAGTAAGACACATGTCAATTTTTTCTTGCTTGAGACAAATGAACGTGCTTGTCTTTGGCGATATATCTGACATATGTGCATCGGTCCCCCAATGTCTTTCATTGATCCACCATGATGGAACTATGAAGGACAGATCCGCGAAGATGGCTGTGCATTTTAGGGAGCATAGCAGGGTTTCGGTTGCTCATCCTTATCCCTTCCCTATCTATAAAACAGAATGGACACTGTGTGTACAGTTCTCATTTGTTCATCAGTCGCTAGAAACAATCATGGAAGATTGGATCTTACAGGCAGCAGGCCCTCTATATCTATCCTGACGATATCCCTTTAAGGCTGAGAATTGGCACCCCTTCCATTTCCTTCAGGATAATTACTAAATGGAAAGACAGCTGAATTCACTGAAATAACTTTTTGCCTTAACCTAAATCGCTTCATTTCTCAAAATGTTATTGCATTTTTGTTTCCGTTTAGTATATAATTCATTTTTTTGTTTGTTATTTGGTCACTTAACTGCTTCCATAATGTCCAAAGTCATCCCCCTTATCTCACTACATCTGTTTTTTTCATTCTATAGACTTTGTGTTAGAAAAAGAAAATTTGAGATAAAATAGGCCATCATGATGATATATAAACACTTCATAGATGAAGTACTGATAGAAGAAAAATACTGCGGTTTAGGTCAGACAGTCGATGTTAAAAAGAGATTGGAGACTCTGAGTTTATGGCTGCAGACTGCTGAGTCATTTTATTGAGTTTCTTTATCAGACATGCCGGTTCATTGAAGGGAATGTGTAAGCATACCATTTACGCTAATTGCCATTTACCATTGGTAAAAAATGATATGGATTGTTCTGCATTTGCCAAAAATTACATATAATACATGCAAATATTTAGCTATGCATAATATGGCTGACTAACCATAAAAAACATAAATAAATGGCTTGGAGTTTGCTAAAACACAGTGTATCACAAACCATTCCCTTTTTTATTCTTTGCGTCATCTCAGTGCTGAGGAGTTTTTGCGGCTTCTTTACATACATTTTTGGCTACATGCACTCCAGCAATTGTATTGCATTTTTTGGGTTGACCACAGAGGACTATGCTTGTGCAATATGTGTACAAATACCCAATTGTAGTCCCCATTTAATTAAGAGGTCACAGGGTAACAACACAGGAGCCCAACTTGAAGGCAGGAAATTAGCATCATCATCCTATTTCCTGTAGAATGAGGAATAAAGCAGGTATTATCTTATTAAATACAGCAGATGTATTGCTATTAAATAATATTTGATTAGACAAAAACATCCTAAAGGTCAGTTAAGAATTGTGTATTTGGTTATATATCTGCTTTATTGTTTTAAGATACTGTTTCTGTGTACAATTTGTAACTTGTATGCATCTGGGGATAGCCATGACCCATTGTAGCCCCACTGGTGCTTTTTTTGGAGCTGAACTCCACCGAAAGCAGATTGATTCAAAGATAAAATTTATATGTATGGGTTGTTTTACCTGCTAAAGGGATGTAATTCCCGCCATCCAATCCTGAGATGTTTACAGATCTGCAATCAGTCTAGCCTTGTATAGCAAAGCAGTAGACCCGATTTTAATTTGCTGCAGTTCAGTATCATTTACAGGTCCTGTCCATTCCCCAGTGGTATTGAAAACAACAGACTGATGAGCTTTTTTCTCTTATTTCCTTTTTTTGCTACCAGTATGCTTGTTGTTGGCACATGAACATTGCATATATACCTGAGAGAGAGGGAGATATTAACGGATACCAAGCTATATTATTTAAGCTTTAGTATCTGCCTGAAATGCCCGGAATTCAGAAGCAATTTTGCATTTGCACAAATTATCCATAGGGATGTACAATATACAATACTTGTTTATAATGCAAAAATATAATTCTGCATTGGACTTGCGACAGGAAAAACATGCTTGCATAGATTTCTCCCAAGACTCTTTTAGCTGGGCGTACCACCCAGCACTTTTCAGTAACCACCCAGCTGTTGTTGGATCACAATACAGAGGCTACTCAACTATTGCCTCACAATACAGAGGCAAATTCAACTAATAAACGTGAAATGTTACGTGTTTTGATAAGGCACACAAATGAAGGGCCATAGGGTTCTGTATTACTGGTAAATACGTGGCCCTACTGGTGTATTATCTGTATTATGTAGCACATAGACCAACGCATCCAGGACAAAAGTCTTCAATCTAATAGTCTCATATCTCTTGAATAATCTCTGTTCGCATATTCAGAAATTTAATTATTGAAGGCGTTCTTGTAGCAGTACAACATTTCATTATCATCGCTCCCTCTGGGGAATATCTGCAAAGCGAGAGGAATAAGTGTTCTAATGCAAGTCGTGTGCCTCAACGCTAAGGTCACCTGTGCCTGTATCGCAGTGCCTTTCATTATCAGGGCTGATAAGATGATTTTGGTCACGACAATAGAGAATGCTTGATTGGAAGAAAAATACATCTAAGTACTTGAAAAGTAAGAAATCATTAAAGGGTCAGTCCAAACGAAACTGACATTTTCATTGTTTAGTAGAGGCTAGAAAGGTTAACCCCCTGATTGCTATACCACATGCTATCTATTGGGGATTTTGCTGTGTCCAGTATGAGGGGCTCCTATGATCTATGTGCTGAGTTCCTGGATCTATATACCTTGCTGTGTGACTCCCATCATCCCTGTACTGAGTACCGGTAACTGCATTCTTGCTGTGCCTATTATTAAGGGTTCCCACTATCCCTGTTACTGAGTCTATTGTGCCCACCATGGGGCTTCCACCATGCTTATGCTGAATTCCCTGCTATGTACATTTTGCACAATTGCTGGACCCATAATAAGAGTTTCCCACCATCTCTATGCTCTTACCACCCCCACACTGAGTTCTTGGGTCTGTAAATTTGCTCTTTCTGCTATCCTTGTGCTGAGTCCCTGGATCTACTGTGCCTGTTATGAGGGACCCATACCATCCTTGTGCAGAGTTCCTATGTCTGCTTTGTGCATTATAGGGGGTTCCTGCCATCCCTTGGTGGAGAAACTGGAAAGAAAAAATGTGAGCAGCTCAGATTCAGTGTGCAAAAGAAAGGGTGCACATAGGCAAAAGAATACACTGAACCACTAAAAACAACAAAGGAAGGACGTGGCCCCGACAAGGCACCACTGCCATTTTTTTGCTTATGGCACATTTAGCTTGCTGCGGCAGCTTTTTTCAGTTTCTACAATCCGCACAAGCACCATTTGTATGTGACGCCAATGTCGTCAAGTCGTAAGTCGTCAATGAAATAACCATGGACAAGTGAAAGGAGGAAATGGGGATACTAGACAAACTAATGTCTGGGGTCATACAAAGAAATCCTCAGCATCTCTTTGGATGAATGTGAGCTTTGCTTATCCTGGGTGCCAGTTGTGAGCTAGCAGCGTTGACCTCTACCAGGATACCGGAGTTGCTTTCTTTGGCAAAACTATATGCGGAGAGCTCTGTGTCTGCAAATGGGTTAATAAGCAAATTTAGGCAGGTAGAGAATTGCAGTATCAGTTGATCAGTTCTTGGAAGGAGAACGACTTCATGAAAAGACCTGGTAATACTGGATTAGGACTTAATTCCATCTCGTTTTGTGTCACAGTTTATAATTTTCTGCGCTGCTAGGTCACAGAAGTGCTTTACATCCGCCATAGATACATTTCGCACATTGGGCAATCATTCCCATCAATTTAACATCAGATTGCTGGTGTCAAAACTACTAATCACAGAGCAATTAGCATAACAAATGGGTGGAAGTTAATTAAAGATTTGGCGCTGAGCGGCGAAGGAATCGGATTTTCACCGAGGTCTTCCGAGCAGCCGTTGCCAGGTCGTATTTAATCTGCTTCTCGTCCCTTGTGTCGACCCTGAGACTTCACATGGAGAGGAAAATTTGCTGCTTGTGCAGGAAATATACTTTGCCCCTTGCAGCATAATTTTTTTTAACTTTTTTGAACTGTCAAGATTTTATTGTTGTAGAAAAATTTGAAGTGAAGTTCAAAATCTTTGCCGCAAACCCACTGAATTGACTTCTGGTAGTTAGATGAGTCAAATTAATCAGACTTTTTTGGTGCTTTTGAGTAGGCTGCTGTCTCTTGTTTTATGCTATCAAAACCAATGGTAAAAAAGACCCTCTCCTATGCCCTTTCAATGCCTGTGCCCAAACACAAAGCCAGAAGTGGTGGCCCATTTTGAAGTGAACCAATGTTTGTTATAGTCCAGTCGGATTCTTAAACTTTTGCATGTCTAGGGTCACATCCTAATGAAACGGTGTTGATTAGTTTTGGGGGCAAAGGGAAAGTATGTCTAACCCATAGAATAAAAGGGAGATTAAAGAGGAATTGAATCCTGGATGATCCACTTTGATTACTGTCTTACGGCGCCTAGTTCTGTCTCTCTATGTGAAGGTGACCATCTTGGTAGTGGCAGGGCTTTGCTTCCTTATGTCAGAGCCTCCAGCAAGGATAACAGGGAGCAACAAAGCATTGACAACACCAAATCTTCCTCCAAATGTCCTGACACCAGTAGGGCAGACTGTGGCACAGGCAGAAGTGCATTAGACTTCACACTGCAAATGTATAATTATTGGCTACTGAACTGGCGTGCCCTGGCACATTAAGGATATGCACTTTTCAGGAGGAATTCAAGACATGGCTACATTTTTCAGGGCACTGCTTTGGAACAGTTAAAGCTGACCTCCAGCCTTAAAAAACCCTTCTTTAACATATTAGTGGGGAGAAAAAGTTTTCCACTTTAATCAGTAGCAGTCCTGAGACTTTTCGGTTCCTATGTTTACATCTGGCAGATCTTTCGAGTGTTCACATCTTTGCCTTTTTGAAGTTGACTGTCCAGCAGCAGAGTCCTGTGGGATTCCTTAAAATCAGTGCAGTGGGGTGGTAGGGGACTGGCCGGTGAAGCTGCCAGGGACTGGCCGGTGAAGCTAGATAAGCAATCCCCCACGGTGAAACTGCATTGTCTAGGGACCTGGTTGGCAGATTTATTTAAGTAATTTGCTTCATAGAGGAAGGAAAAATCCAATATTGAATGGGTTAGTTGGGGGAGGGATAATGCTTTGCTAAGGGGGTTTGTTTTTGCTTGGAGATGAGATTTAACATTTCTAAATGTTCCCTTTAATGGAGCAAATTCTTTTTGAGTTCAAGCTTTGTTGATTTTTTTTTCCTATAAAATTACTCAGCAGCTTGTGTGCAAGTCAGATAGAATTTATTATATCCTTTTAAACACAAAAAAAAAAAAAAACTTCTGTGTAAGGGATTTTGCATTGGAATATCTAAAAGCATGAGATTGCAGGAGGTTAACAGTGTAGCATTTTGCATTTTTTAGATTCACAGATTTCAATAAAGAGCTTTGAAGCTCCTGGTTTTTTGCAGACCCCTGAGTGCAGTTTCAGTGAAGACGCAGGGCACTCACCACGCTGTACGCCAACATCTGTACGCCGCAGCACCCTGTTGTCTGCTTGTATTGTGCACACACCATTGACTCTCTCTCTATCTGTCTGCCTTTGTTCACTGGTCGTGTCTGATTGGTAATAAGTTTCAGGCAGATGCAGATGTTAATGCTTTCTCTTTTTGTAATTACATATTATGTAAATGTATTCCCTGCTTGATTGCTGTAATGTGAGTAACGGGACAAGACCTATAAACAAAAGAGTGCATGTGGCACAGCTGCCATTGGGTTACACTGTATGAAGCAAATATCGCTTATCCTTTTGACATTTGCTGCTGAAGACAATGCCCAGAAAAGCGACTGTGCATTGAATTCTCCCTGACCTATTTTTCTGTTACCTTGTATTCTATGATCTATAGCCTATTCATACCTTAGCATGTAACTAAGTCTTAAGAATGTGTTGTCAATGCACCAAAAATTCCAAATAAAGCACTATTTGTGTGCATAATGTCCAGTAGTTTGTTGCTATTCATTACAGTTTTCTGCAGTGCATGTGTGTTGAAATTTCCCTGCCATTTAACATGATAAATGAATAGCAGATCTCAAGACAGAAAAAGAAACTTTATGAAACAAGGCACAGCTGGAGTTTCGTTTTAATGATTATTTGGGAGCCCATTCAGATCCTTTCATTGGGGTAATGTGGAGTTAAAACACACATTTTGTTGCTGTTTGCTATTTATTTTGCAGGGGACCTCCGTGCACAGATACAGTAGTAGGAAAAGCAGCTACCCTAAAGATCACAGTGCCCAAAGAGGAGGAGCATTTTTTGCATTGAATTGACACTGCCAGTCTATTCAAAATGAAAAGTATATCTATACACTAAACTTTTTTTTCTTCTTTTGTATTTTACGATAGAATGTGGAAAGGTTAGAACCGTGGGAGATTTACGTGGCCCTGTTATATCCACCATGACTTTCTAAGGACTTTTTCATTCAACAGGAAAGAAATAAATCTTTCCAGGGGAGCTTCCAACTGCAGCTAAACTTGACAAAAGACCTAATCCTTCACCATTCTAAAAAAATAAATATAAAATTGCTATAGGTTCACAATTGTTCACAATAATTCAATGATTGTGAAGAGGATCTTAGCATTAGTCCCAACACTCAACCTAAAGCATAACATTTCCATCACCTGCCTCCATCACCAACTGTTTTATCATTACCTATATCAAGCAATTTCATGTTGTTTAATGCAAAGTTTATATAGGAGGGTAAGTCAGGTGCACCAAGGGCTTCAGTAGGAATAAAATTAAGGCTCCTCACTATAACGCGAAGCTAAAGATTTGTAGTCCATTGTGTCAGACATAAATGATAGAGAATTTGGCTCACTCGCAGAAGATAAAAGATGTCTTGTGCACCCCATAGCATCTGAATTTATTAGACTGTCTAACAGGAGTCTTTAAAAAGAATGAAAATAACTTTATTTTAAATTAATATTTTTAATTAATAATTTTAAATTAGGTGCAGTAATGTATGCTAATTGTTTATAAGTAAGAAAGAATTATTATGAAGTTGGGTTACATTTTTTATATCTTTTTGTAGTTTAGCTTAAACACAACGGTTGAAAGGGTTTTACATTAAAATTGCAGTGGGGGATTGAAACTGAGGGCGCCAGCTGCGCTATTACTCCTGTTAGCCTCCATCCAAATTATACTCCTCCTAGCCCTCATCCAAATGTTCCTGCTTTGCACCAGTGATCAATTCATAGCAATCAAGGCTTCATCTGAATAGTATTGGCTTTACGTCTAAATTTATGTTAACGCTCATGCCATGAATTACCGACAACATCGACTTGCATTTTGCCAACTGTATTACTGTAATGATCTGCGTGCAGGTGGCTGTATTGTGTTATTGATCAGCTGTGGAGTCGAGTCTGCATCATCACAATATGTTTCTGCATGTAACTGTGATCTCAGGGACGAGCAACTGGGACAAACTGTGCTCATGCAGGAATGCTCAGATATTCTGTAGACAGGTCAATTGTGCATTTCATTGCAAAGCTTGATAGAGTTTGCGGGAGGGTTCCATGCACAACCATACTGAACACAGGTGGTCATAGGCACACAGCACAGGTACACAAAAGAAATAACTTTGAAAGATGCAAGGGCCCATGCTTTTCCTTTAAGCTTAGGACAATGCAGAGGTAGATAAATGCTCCTACATGGAGCAGATACCATGAAACTGAATAATGTACTGAGCCCCAAGCTTTATGGCAGCAATGAGAATCTTTTATAAGGTCTCCTATCACCTGCTGAATACCTTACAATCTGGGTATTGGCACTGACACCCACACATACCAGCTTCTGTGCCAACGTTTCCAGGTGCTAATATGAGCAATAAAAGAGCTGCACATTAAACAACGGGAAATCATGCAAGGGTTTTGCTACTACTGATACAGTTTGCTAATTTTCCATCTGCTTCGCCTAATTTATAAAAAAAATTATATACCAGCTATAAAAAACCTATAAAAATAGCTTTTCATTAAAAAGCTTGTGCAAATTCAGCAGTTGCTGTTAACGGTTATTTTTCTGTTTTAATCTGCAGCATTTTTTAGGACTGACTCAGATCTTCTGATGTCATTAACTTGCCGCTGCGGGAAGCAGGTAAAGTTCCCAAGGTGTTAAGAATGTCCCAAAAATGTGCTTAGCTTGCTTCTTCTCATGCATGGGCTAAAAAGGTATTGTTAGCTGAGCCAGACCATACCATTTAAAGTCCATCCAACCCACTAAAATGTTATATAAGCATGTCATTTCAAGATTGTTGACAATTAAAAGAATCTTGTCATAAAGTTCTTGTTCAGTTACTTCTTGTTTCTCTGTTGTCACATTTACCCCTGTTGTAGCTGTGTTGACACATTGCACAAGCATGGTCCAATCCTGTTCTTAGCAAACCAGTATAAAGCAATGATGTGGAGCTGGTGGCTGGAAGAGATCTACAACACTGAGATAAATAAAAAAGCAGGAAGATGAGAATATGGTATGTTATGCAAAAAATGGCAAAAGCTTATGGTAAACAGTGCTTTTAAACGAATTGTTAGGGTTTAGATCCAATCATTTTCAGGATGCACTGCATTGGTTTTAGGCACTGGTAGCTAGACATAGCATATTGGAATGTGGACAGAGACATTGTAAGCTATACTGCAAACACAGATTATTGACAAGTATCCAATTTAACCCTTTCCTTTCCCCAACTTCCCAAGCTTTGTTCTGATGGGGTTACCACTTTCTCATGCCAGTGAATCCTTCGGGGCCTTTGGGGGAAAAGCTTTGAGTATCTTCTACCTGTAGCAGCGTCATAGAATATGAATGGGTACTGTTCCACCCACATTCTCTCAAATCTGGCTAATGTTGGTTATTTGGGAACCGGGCATGCGGTGCAAGTGACCAAGGGGAGAGCTGCTTGATTGCTTGATCCCAAGACAGGACTTATCTTGACCTTACACTTTCCTTACTCTGTAACTTAACCCCAAAACCTAAATTATAACACTAACACCATTAGAACCTAACTGAAAAATGTTCTTACCCTAATAAGTCCTTTTCTGAGCAGTATCCGTGTTTATGAGCAGTTCCAAATAATGCATGGCCTGCTAAGCAAAACGTTAGTAGAATGGCCGGTCTTCAAAAATGGAAAACTGTCTACCTAAATCCTTGCAGTCAGTCGTCAATATAACATTCAGATAAGCATTTTCAGAAGTAGATCTGCATGGTAGCCATGTATTTCTGTTATAACAAGCTCACTTTAAGGGCATATGAGACTACCTGGCAGATCTCACCTAATATATTTAGTGCCAGTATTAAATCTAGGTGAGTGTTATATCACTTTTTATGATTCACTGCCCCAGTCACCTTTTAGCCTTTGTTCGAAATCTGCTTTTGATGTCCACTTTGGTTATTACTGTGATCAAAATTTTATTCTAGTGCCTGTCCCAGTCTTCTGCTGGCTTTTAAAAACCTCCTAGGACTACTTTTATGTCATCTTCTGCTGCCTGCCCCGACTTTCTGCCTATTTTTGATCAACCCGTTTTTGCTGCCTGTCCACATTTTTAGCCTTTATTTGGCTACAACATTGTGTTTTGATTCGGTATTCATCTACTCATGTACAACTGTTGCAAGGAGGCCAATGCTGAGCACCATAACCTGGGAGCAGATATTTTGTCCCATTCCATCTGTTGGTGGCTGTATTATAATACCAAGCTTTCCAAATACTCTCCTCTTTGGTGGGAGCCAACATTTACCATTGAAAATTGAAAGGACTCACCTTTACTTATTTTTCAGCATTTATTCTGGTAGCCACAATAGTTCTGGCTCACGTATTTTAGGGTAGATTCATTTCATGTTGGTTCTGTACAGCATTTCAATGACTGCTGTACTTCACATTCTGTTCTTTTGTGCAATGTATTTTGTTCCTCAAAATTTCAACTGCTTCGAAAGGTTTTGTGTTGTGTACTTTACATTAGACAGCGACATTTATGATAAGGTCATAGAGAATGTTCATGGGTGACAGATTGCTCCTGTGAGAGCAGCACCGTTCCTTGGCTGAGCAGATGAACACACCAGGGACAGCTAAACCTTTCACAAGTCATCATGGTTAGACTCTGTTTTGCAGATACAATTGTATTTTAACCAATTTATGTTGTTTTACAGGTTGTTCATTGGCTTTTATGTACCAGGCAATTGTAATAGGCTTCATAAAGCAGACCTGTCCTTAACACCTAGGTAGTCCTCGGGTTACATACGAGATAGGGACTGTAGGTTTGTTCGAAAATTGAATTGGTATGTAAGCCGGGACAGGTACATAATTTTTTTTAAATGCAATCAGGACAGATGTTTGTCTCAACATATTATTAGGCAGCATGGTGTCAGTTACTGTATAAAATCCTCACTGTAACTTAATCAGAAACAAAGCAAAAAAAAAAATGTTTATAGAGCCTAGACATTCATTAACTTCTGGAGCAAGCTGTGCTTTGATGTGCAAAAAAGAAACAACTGCAGAGTTTGTCTTGGTCATTAAAGAGTTACAAGAGGCTGCAGAAAGAGCTCAGTCCTTAAAATCACCCACAACCTCAGCTTTGTACAGCAGATTTCTTCTGCAAGTCATGCAAACCGCCCCCTCCAAGTCTCCACTTTGCACATGAGTGAGCAGGGAAGCCCTGTTCATATCTAGGAGGTCCTTATGTTTGTATGTTGGATGTCCTTAACCCGGGGACTTACCTGTATTATATTTCTTCTCACCTGCACTTTGTGTCCTACCTTTCCTATCCTTGTCTCTCCTATGCTTTTCCTTAGTTTACTACTGTACAAAGATAAGTAACAGACACATCTTTCTGTACAATATATACATATATATATATATACACACATATATATATAAACAGTGAGGGGAAGAAGTATTTGATCCCCTGCTGATTTAGTACGTTTGTGCTCTGACAAAGAAATGACCAATCTATAATTGTAACGGTAGGTTTAGTGTAGCTGTGAGAGACAGAATAACAACAAAAGAACCCTCAAAAATCCAGTGCATTGTAATGAGTGAAATAAGTATTTGATCCTTTTACAAAAGACTTAGTACTTGGTGGCAATCACAGAGGTCAGATGTTTCTTGTAGTTGGCTACCAGGTTTGCACACTTCTCAGATGGGATTTTGTCCCACTCCTCTTTGCCGATTCTCTTAAAGTCAGTACAATTTCGAGGCTGATGGTTTACAACTCAAACCTTCAGCTCCTTCCACAGATTTTCCATGGGATTAAGGTCTGAAGACTGTCTAGGCCACTTCAGGACCTTCACCGGCTTCTTCTTGAGCCACTTCTTTGTTGCCTTGGCCATGTGTTTTGGGTCATTTTTTGCTGGGATACCCTTCCACGGCCCATTTTCAATGCCCTGGCTAAGGGAAGGAGGTGCTCACCCAAGATTTAGTGGTACTTGGCCCCGTCAATTGTCCCTTTGATGCGGTGAAGGTGTCCTGTCCCCTTAGCAGAAAAATACCCCCAAAGCATAATGTGTCCACTTCCATGTTTGATGGTGGGGATGGTGTTCTTGGGGTCAAAGGCAGCATTCCTCCTCCTCCAAACACGGCGAGTTGAGTTGATGCCAAAGAGCTCAAGTTTGGTCTCATTTGACCACAACACTTGCACCCAGTTCTCCTCTGGATCATTCAGATGTTCATTGGCAAACTGCAGACGGGCCTGTACATGTGTTGTCTTGAGCAGGGTACCTTGCGGGCTCTGCAAGATTTCAGGCCTTCACGGCGAAGTGTGCTATCAATTGTTTTCTTGGTGACTATGGTCCCAGCTGCCCTGAGATCATTGACAAGTTCCCCCCCTGTAGTTCTGGGCTGCTTCTTCACCGTTTTCATGATCATTGCAACACCACGACAGGAGATCTTGCATGGAGCCCCAGACCAAGGAAGATTGACAGTTATTTTGTGTTTCTTCCATTTGCAAATTATCGCGCCAACTGTTGTCACCTTCTCACCAAGCTGCTTGGCGATAGTCTTGTAGCCCAGTACAGCCTTGTGTAGCTCTACAATCTTGTCCCTGACATCCTTGGACAGCTCTTTGGTTTTGCCCATGATGGCTAGTTTGGAATATGATTGATTGCTTCTGTGGACAGGTGTCTTTTATACAGGTACTGTAACAAGCTTGGATTAGGAGCACTCCCTTACAGAGGATATACACAGTGAGGGAAAGAATTATTTGATCCCCTGCTGATCTCTCTCTCTCTCTCTCTCCCCCTCTCTCTCTCTCTCTCTCCCCCTCTCTCTCTCTCTCTCTCCCCCTCTCTCTCTCTCTCTCTCCCCCTCTCTCTCTCCCCCTCTCCTGTTAAATATTGAGACTGATCTAATAACTGACTTATTTATTTATATGACAATTCTAATGCCTGTCCCCTTCAATATTCCCTCCATTCACATTTAAGCACCAGTTCTGTCTTGTTTTCCACTGGTGTAGAGCAGATCTGTTTCTGGTATCGTATGTTTTTTCTTTCCTGCATCCATTGACACAAATTGCATTCCTTTTATTCGCTGATTTCAATTTAGGAATAAGAAAAAAGTCCTAAGGTGACAAATCTGGTGAATGTAAAGGATGTTCCAGCGTAGTAATGTGTTTGTCGGTCACAGAAAATGCTGTGTGAGAAGGAGCATTGTCCTGATGAAGAATTAAACCATTTTCCCACATTTCTGCCCTCTTTTACTGACTTTCTCAGCTTTGTCAGAACTTCCTTATGATAATGTTCGGTCACTGTTGCACCTACCGGAACCCATTGCCCAAATTGTGCCCTTCATGTCACGAAACATGATGACTGTTGGTGATGAAGGTGTTGGTTTTGTTTCCGGATCATACTAGAAGATCTGAGTTTCAGCACAGAGTGATGACTTCGGCAAGGTTCGGCTCCACCTCAAGTTGCTGCAGAAACAAAGCTGTCAGCACAAATGTCCCTGCAGCGCTCTGTTGTGAAATTTTACTAAAATAGTCAAATTGATGCATGGCTCAACTTTTAAATTTCTCATGATTTCAGCACTTCAATGGAAAAACAACTGCTTAAAACAGTGATAAGTTTAAACAAGGGACTCCGGGCTGGTCCATGGTTGCCGCAGGCCACTTTTTTTCTCCTCTAGTAGTGGCAGTGAGTGTTCTTTGCTCCTACATGGTGCTTACTTAATGACATGTTAGTGTCATTCAGTGAAATAGCATTGAAAGTGCAGACTGGAGTGATTATGCACCCTTAGGGAGAAGGTCCAGGACAACCCAGGCTCACAAAAAGCGGACTGAATGCTGGCTGTTATTCATTCCAAAAGCCTGATAATAACCAAAAGCAAAGCCTAGGTTCTGCAGGGTAAAGCTCCAAAATAAAAAAAAAATATTTTATAATCTGCACAAAAGGACATAAAAAGCTGTTATTGCAGACCAAGGAGTGCTGGATATCTGGCAGATTTCACTACTTTGAGTCAAAATACCCAAACGGCAATCAATCAAAACTCCTAATATGGTTTCTGTAAGTCAGTCAGCCCCAGCAGTCACCGTATTTCTCATAAGCCATGTATGCACATCAGGTATCCTCGCCCGAGACGAATGACTGTGCTTTCCTCGGGCAAAAATTTGACATGTGTACAGTGGTACGTAGTTCATCAATTCATTATGGTGGATTGATAAATGACCGAGCATGACGTTCATTCGTATGAAGGAAAACACAGCAGGGTGCTGCTCGCTTTTCCTCCTACCACCCCTTTCCATAGAACAGAACTGGGTGTACAGCGCTCGTTCCTTCATCACTCACTGAAAATAATCCAGCAACAATCATCTTACGTCCATTTTACATCTGTACGGGCTTCAGTGCAGATTTCCTTTAATTAAATTAATGTTTATCTGAATTGATGTGAGACCTCTTTATGACCTCTCAGCTAATACAGAATCAATATCATGTATCATTTTACATAATTTAGCTTTAATGCAAGATTATTACTATTATTTATTATAAAAAATATCACTGTTCATTTCCGTTCATTTTAACTTCATTTTAGAGCCCTTAATATTGTTGATTACAGAATTCTACTGACATAATAGGAACAAATATCTAGTACTTCATTTTTACTGAACTAGATTTCTTAAAGTAGACCAAGCATCATAATTTTTATATGCATGTAATGTGTCATTGTAACACTTCCAGTTATTTGTCACTTTTTTCTAAAATCACAGTTCTCTCTCTGATATTGCATTTACTTGTTTTATCTGCAGAAGGACTGCCATCTTTGTCCGGGGACGCCTTCTATTTCTTATGCCGGTTCTGAGATGATGCACTCTTGTAAATCTTGGTGCTTGTACTGTGTTTGTTTGGGTTCACAAAGTATGACTTTGATCAGGCTGAGCACTGGTACAAGAAAATACTGGGAAAATCTTTCCTCCTGGCTGCATAAATTAGCTAGACTTATCAACTCAATCAAGGCCAGGGTTTCTCCAGGAATTACTACGGGTTCCCTTCCTTAACTGACCCCAATGATTTTTTTGGCTATCTGCAAGAGTGACATTTTTCCCAATGGCCCGCAATGTAAGAAGCATATTTCTTACTGATCAAAACATCAAAATAATATACTGTGAGTTGTGGATATAGTAATTATAGCCGGTGCTCCCTGAAGACCTGAAAGTTCGTTCAAGGGTTCCCCTATGTAAAAAGCTCACAAAACACTGATCTGGGCAGAGTCACTGAACAGGAGCTCAGTTATGACTTTAAAATCAAACTTTTGCTGTATTTTCTGACATGTCAAGAATGTATTTATAAAGACTTATACAGATATACAAGTGCAGACTTTCATTTGGAATAGTGGTTCCCATGCAACTCCCAGTGGATGGCAATTATCAGCCTCAAGGCTGCCTGAACTGCTGCTCTGGTTCTTAAAGAACCAGCTTTTGCACATTTGACAGCGAGCAGAACTGAACCATGCACTGCAACCCTATTCATTCTCTATGGGCTGCAACGAGTGAGACACTACTTGTAACCACTCACCTTGGGAAACTATTCAGAAGTGTGAGCAAGCAGTAACTACATCCCAACCTCACAACCAGTCTGAACATAGCCTAACTTATTTCCTCAATGTAAACTAGAGTCTATGTTCTTTGTGTGCAAATTTTAAGTTCTTATTGTACCTGAAAATAGTTTCAATGGTGTTGTCCCCAGTCCGGTTTAACTCGGTGCACCACCCGGCACTTTTCAGTAGCCACCCTTTTTGTGGGTGGTTACTGAAAGGTTAGCTCACAATACAGGGACTGCCACCCACCTACACCTTCTTCCCACCCAGCTTAAGAAAACTTCTGGGAAAAACACTGTTGCTTTTTGGCTCCCACTTGCATCACAGTATTTCGCCATTTACAGATAGTTATTTATATAGATAGTTAGTCAAGGAATAGTGGTTACTCAGTTTAAATATTTTAGCTGTGGGTATCAGTAAATGCCATTCCTCAGTCAGTGTGCCACTCGGATAAGGGTCCTCCTATTTTGAGCTACTTGTTTTGAGAGTTTCAAGCTTTATTGGGAACTCCGATTGTAGGTTGGTCTCCTAGATTATCAGACTTAAGTTGACCAATGTGCAAACATTAGCCTGGAGAGCATGTTGAGATTCTGGCACAGTTATCCACAGTTACATCTTGTAGCAGTCATACAATGGTAGTTGCATTGTAAAGTAAAGGGCAATTTAAACATTTTTTGCTTTATTATTCTGTTCATGGGGGAAGAAGGAAAAGGACCAGCAGAGTCCTCGTCTTGCATCGGGTCTCCCACATTCATCTTGGCGCTTTCCCCCTAATTAGAAAAGCCAGAAGAAAATATTCTGCAGGCACTAATGCTAACTGCTTATTTTTTTTTTTATGCTGGAATGCCGAGACTGTGATAAAACAATAATTAATTCACTGAAGTCTGCTGTAATTAAATAAGAACGAGGGGCAAAGTAAAATAAAGAATAACAAGCAGAGGGACGGAATACACGATTAAAGATTGTGTTTACAAAGCATTGTCGGTTCTGATATGTGCTGGTTGAAAAGTGCGGCTTTAACTGGGGATTTCGGAGATAAAACGCCCGCTGGGCTTCCCAAGTTTTCCCAAATGCAACTTTCCACCCTCCTGCAGCTGTGCATTTTTTCTTCTTTAAAGCCCATCTCCAAAAAACAAAATCATTCTATTTTCCACTTACCATGAGACAAGACCTCCTTTTTTTAATGGGAACAGAAAACATAGAAATTTATATTTATTTCAAGCCAAATAACTATGATCATCTTCCAAGGGCCTGAGGTTTTTTTTTTTTTTTTTGGTAGGCCAGGTCTGCTGTCAACAAATCCTTAACAAAGATTTCACTACATCTTCCACCAGGGGAGCACCTTGGGTGCAACTATCTGGCTTTGAAATGGTGGCGACACTGTGACAGTAGCAATTGTAGTCTAATTCTCTTCGATCAAAAACACAAATAAGTTCAGTTTGCAGGTTTTTCAGGGCAGTTGGCCTTTAGAAGCACAGAACATAAACTAGTACATACTTTTTTTTTTTCAAAAGGCAAAAATATTTATGTACAGGAATTTATGTTTTATTCCTATCCACTATGGCATTATAGTAGATCAATAAAGAGGTGTTCGAGAGGTGGCCAAAGATGTCTTTGAGTTACCATCTACCTAATGGGCAGTGATCTTGGCTCAATATAATGTAAATGTTTGTGCTTATGCACTTAATAGTTGCATGCACAGGTTCCACTTTGTAACTCCACTTTCAAGAATATCCTCCACTATTATCGAAGGCAGTGTTCCCCCCAGCCCTTTTTAGCCGGGCGCACCCTTCAGCACTTTTAAGTACCCCCCTGGTTGTTTTTTTTTTAGTTACTGAAAAATCGGGTCAAAATACAGGAGCCGTCACCTGCCTATAGCTTCTTCCCACACAGCTTAAAAATAAATCTGGAGACGACACTGAAAGATCTGCTTATGTTGGCTGGGATCCTTCCTCAGCCATCTACTATTTTTATGCTTTAGGATTATCCTTGCCTTACCCCCTGTCTTCTGCATCAATGGGCATGAATTTGTGCTGGGTTTAGTCCTTAGGAACGTAGAACAGGCAATAACCGTACTATCTCTACTATTGCAGGAGCATCTTGTGGCAGGATTTTTCCTGCTCTTTTTGGAATCTACATGGAAAGGCAAGGACTTCATCCTCATTTAGGCCCTGCATGCGGAACAGGGGTGAGGGATGTATAATTTTAACTTTCTCCATTACTTATACATTTTACATTCTGTTGGTGATTTGGGGAAGACAAGAGGGCCCTTTTGGCATAAGCAGACTTTTCATTTTGGTGGAATGTACACTGTAATGTTTAAATAGCATAGCAAGCTAACAGTACGGTTATCCTGTATAAGATGGTGCATATATTTGTGGCCGGTATATATAACCCTCCATTCAAATATCAAGCAAGACTTTAGTACTGCCTTCACAAAAGTATTTGCTATTGCTGCTTCCATTTTACATCCTCATTATCTGCTCTGTATTTCAAACACAATTCTACTTATATAACACATGCAGAATGCTGTCATAACTAATTATCACAATGTTAAATAATAGAACTCCACTGTAATGTAGACTGGCCCTGGGCATTCCAGAAAACACTGGCTGTATTTTGCTAAAAGATTTACAGAGCTTCTCCCTTTATTATGCTTAAAAGATGCAAGTACTATTGTAATATCATTCTTCAGTGCTCGGGGGCAGTCCTATCTGTTTATGTTTAACTCTAAATGGTTTATGGCTAACAAATTGAAGCGAAGTGTAGCTGAATGTTCACTCCCATTGGTCAGTGGCTTTTTAATTAAAGATGTTTCAAGGCTGATTGGAAGGCAGTGATCTCTAAATTTCCAGCAATGCATAGGAGAGAATTTTACCCTTGGCACAGAGGTATGGGGCACTTTGTTAAGGAGGGCTGCTTAAGGGCAAGCCAGGGGGTACTTCTTTACAATATCATAGTTTTTTATTTATGTATTTATTTTGTTTTTGTGCTTTCTGCATGAGGAGGTCAACACCAAGAATAAAGATTTCCTCTAATAATGCATTAGAAGCTTTGGGTGATTTGCTATGGTAGAGCTGCACTGTTGTGTGCCAAATTATCCTTTCTGCCTTTGCAAGAAAACTAAGTAAAAAAGTTAATTATTATAATTGGCAATCTCATTAGCTCTTTGTTTGAAAACAATTTACTTCCTTTAAATAATGCCAGGGATTTTAGTATAGATTTCGTTTATAATGCTGCAACTTGAATGTTGTATCGTAATCTTCATCATTGTTTTACTATTGCCTGTCCCTTCCGCAATAAAAACCCTGGCTGTTCCCAATTTTGTAATGTGGAACCTTTAAGTTTTAATTGAATATTTAATAGGCCAAAAGTAAACATGTTTATTTTTTGGTTTTGCATGCATTTTAAATTGGCTGTAAGCGAGTATTTCCTTCGTCCAATCCCTGTGGAAATGTTGCATCTTAACATCCATAAGGTCTTTTTCTGAAAAATATTTTGGTTGTTGTATATTGTTACAGTATAGTACTAAAAATTGCACTTCAAATATTACAAAAAAAAAAAAAAAAGTACTCCACTGAACAGCAGTAAGTCTCATCGTCTGTATGTTATTAGCACTTTTGTACATAACGGATATTAGAGCTGTTGCATTCGCTACTTTCAGCATTATTGCTTATTTTATTGTCGCATTCAGGAAGCACATTGCTGCCTCCACAAGCCTAAAAGCCTTATTTGATCAGCTCACAATGAGGAATAATGCTCACTTCTTTGTTGGGCTCTGAGTGGTGGTTTATTGAATGTAAAAACTCAGATAATATGAAGCTCGCCAGAACTATGAGCCACAATGATTGAGTAATGCAGGAGTGGGAGCCTTCTGGGGGGGCGCATAGTAGAATGACAGGGATGGGGAGAGGCGGTGGGGCGAGGGCTGCGGGGGTATTATGTGCAAGCATCTGAATTAATGCGCTACTCTGAAAAATAAGCCGCTGCTGAATGTGGAGGAGAGGATAATGCACTGAGGATTTTGGAATAATAAGTACCATATTCATGGGATGTGAAAAGTTTGTATGAGCACCTTGTATGGGAACGTAGAACAGCACCATACTGTGCGCCCAGATGGGGTCGGAATAATTGAATACCGTGCACCAAATATTTTATATATTCAGCTACATTGCACGTTTTTTTTTTCTTTAGGAAGAGTTGAATTTTCAGTCTGCACAAAACTGATATTTTAATGTTTAGATATTAGAGAGTTAAACCCCTTAACAATTACTTTTATTACTCAGATTTCTGCACTGAGCATGTTATTAAGGGCTCCCTCCACCCCTGCACTGGGCCTGCACACTTGCTGTGCCCATTATTAGGGCTTTTGCTTACCCCTGTGCTAAGTTCCCAAGTTTAAACACTTGCTGTGCCCATTATTAGGGGCTCCCACTCTCCCTGCTCCCTGAGTTCCTGGGTCTGCACACATGCGGTGTCTAATATTAGAGACATTCCTGTACTGATTTCCAGGGTTTGCACATCCACTGTGTCCATGTGCTTCATTCCTGGAACCTGCTGTATCCATTGGCATCCCTGTGCTGAGTTCCTGTTTTTTTTTGTTTTTTTATTCATGTGTTATTTTTATACTTCTTTCCTACAGCCAGGTTTCTCAATTTGCGGTTTTAATGCATCCAGGCAGGTTGTGTGGTTTCCATAGATGGGCCTCTGCGGAGAATCCATGCTAAAAGCTCTTAGTTGTTTTGAGGAAATAGAGCAAATCGTGTGAAGGGATGAGCGGTTGTTTAAGGTTACATAAACATCTCATTCCACATTACACCGCGCACACAACTCGGACCGCCGACTGCTCCCTGGGAATCCGTTTGCTACGTCAGGCCTTCCTCTTGCATTCTCACATTTAAGTACACCTAAAACTGCCAGTCACTTGGCTGTCTCTTGATGGTTTGATTGTAATCTGTATGACTTAGAATAAGCATGCAGGAAGCCAATCGGGAACTCCCGATCTGCATAGGTGTTTTGACACTAAATCAGCTGATCAACATACCGGCCAGGTAGCTGGCATTTGTGGAAGAATGTATTCTCCGCAAATGAACCCTGCATAAATGCCACACCTAATGGTATCTTTTAACCCTTGCAGCACCCCAATGGTGGAACATCTGCACTTGAGTACCCCCTTCTATCTTTCTACTATCAAAAAAAATATTTTTTCCTTTAGCACCAGTCAAGTAATATTGTCTGTAGTAATATTGTCTAATTAGTCTACTGCAGGCAGTAGGAAATGCATTTGCAGTCTCCATACCAGGCAGGTAAGGTTGTTTTAAAATACACAGTGCACAGTAATATTGCAGAAAGGATTTCACCTGCCCTTTGTGCCCCCCTGGTACAGAAAAGACTAATCCATATAAGCTAATGCAAAATTTTTGAGTATCTTGGCAGTTCCCAGTACCTGAAGCTAAAAAAAAACAAGCCAGAGGTTTGCCATGCCACTCAAGGTGCAGCACCCAGCATAATTTAACCCTGAAGACTGAGAATGCCCTGTGAGTCCAGGGTGCCACGGACCCCCCCCACTGAGTGGGCAATGGCTCTGTACCCCGCACACACAATATAATGCAGAGAGCAGCATTGATGTAATGAAGTCAGGAACGCTCTTTCATCATTGAGGACCATTAGTACCAAAGAAGAAGTGAAGAGGATAATGCTGCCATGTGGGAGACTTTGAGGACACCTGAAAATGGTCAAAACCAAAAAGTGGGGGTTCTAAGGGCAGTAGTATAATTTATTGAGTAACTATGGCTGCTTCCATAAATGAATGTATTTAAAGGTTGTACACAAAAACAGTCTAAGTACCAGCTTGTGTGCTAATTACATTGAATACGGCCCTGTCAATTACTTTTGCCTGTAGCGGTATTTTTGTAGGTTACATACAGGAGCTGAAGCAGTAGGAGCGGGGTGGGGGGCATTTCACTTAGCATTGTAAATGTGACACTGTAATTGCCGGTAATTAAATATTTATTGAGCCTGATGGGGGCTGGAGCTGCTTGGGTGTGAAATTGGTTTTTCTCAGACTGACCTGAGCAGAAGTGTTAATCAATCCGTGGAGAGAGTGGAGGCAGATATGCAATGTCATAGCGAATGTAGGAGAAGGTGACGACACATGGCTTGAAGTGTATATAAATCCTGATGAGAAACTTCTCATATCTTGCCTGGTAACTATCCTATGAAAAGTGTTTTGTTATATCTGTTTAAAAGGTGCAAAACATATTTGTGGATCACACCTAAAGTCCTGTATCTCCAAGCTATTAACTTACATGTTTTCTGCAATTGGTGACAATGCCACCAACTATCTCTGTAGACTACAAAAGACTTTCCTATGTTTTAGAGTTCTAGTTCTTCATTTTGTTTTAGAAAAGCACTGTAAGCAGCCTTGCACAGGTTATAGACCACTTTCTTCTATATTATGGAAAAGGGAGAGGTGTCCTGTAATACTAACACTTCCTGTCCTATGATGACTGCTGCTTCTCAATACAATACAGTAAGGTAGTGTCACCTTCGTACAAGAGAATTCAACATAAATATTCATCTTCCTTTGAAGGCGCAGGTAAGTTAATTGAACACATGCACCAATATCCAATCAAACAAAAATTGATTTCAAATTTGTGATCGGGCAGGACTTTATTGTAGAACGGGACAGGCATTTCCCTTCTGCAATAAATATACTTACCTGCCTGATTGTAGCCTTCTCCTGTCAAAAAATGCTGAGCTGCACATGGGCAGCTTAGCCTAAGTAGTTGGGGAAACCTGGCACATCCTGGCTTCCCCTGCATCTGCTGGGACTGAAGAAACTCCCATCTGCCAGTGTGCTGGATGGTCAAGAATGGCTGAAGATCTACACCAGCAAGAGGAGAAGGAAGAACATGACCACACCCATGACGGAACATACATTTACGTTTAAAAAATTAGGTACAGTTATTTTAATGCAGAAGGAACATCATTTTTCATTTCTGCATAAAAGGACCTGCACAATTTTTTAAAGAAAAAAAAAAAAAAGTTTAGTCCTGCTTTAAGAGATCTCAAAAACCTTTCAAATACTCCCCAATTTCCCAACCTGACTGGTTGATGTTTTTTTTTCCTTTGATATTGATTACTTTTGGTCGATGCAATTCAGATTCTAGGAGCTAAATTCTGGTCTGATTTAATAAAACTCTGAAATGGACTCTTCGATCAAATGGGAAAATTAAATTGTAAAGTAATCGGATTTCCAATCGGTTTCTTTAGGTAGCTGCATTACTCAACAATAAGTTGACTATAAGTTTTAGGAACTCTTTCCTGGCTCAATAATTTCAACAAAATCTTTTGATTAAATTAAAAGTCTATTTATTTTATTTTTTGCTGTTATTGACCTGTAAAGTCCTCCCTAGTGTAGACATTCATACTGGGTGTCACCATCTTGGATGTGATGCCAGCCCCTCCAACATTCTGTAATATTCCCTTTTGCCCCTCCTTTGGCATTTACTTTGAAGATAATATAGAATAGTGAAGAATCAGCATTCAACATATTGCAATTTCCTGTGCAGGTTTGTTTTCGGTAACAGGATCTCTTTAAACTGATATGTTATGAAAAAAAATCTGGATATTCTAGATTGCTAGCAGCAGCAAAATCCCAGAAATTGCTTTTCTCACGCTGGCATAAAGAATGAATCAAAGATTTTGCCTGCAAAACCCCCTGTAGCTGTCACTTTCATATTAGCAGTTGCTGTCAATACCCCTCAGCCCTTGCTGTGTGCTGTGTAATTGATTACCCATTGTGTGCCATCAATTACTTGGAATGATTGGAATCTGGGGGTTTCCGATTGTTCTGTAGGTGGTCTGGTGGCATCTGCTGGCTGTTCTTAGGACACACTTACAAACAAACATGTAAAAATGCACCTATGCACGCTGCATAGGTGAGTATTGGCATGTAGTGTGTAGCCAAATCAATGGGCCTGATTTATTAGTGCTCTCCAAGACTGAGGAACCTGGGTGATCCAGCAAATCTGGGATGGAATTCCTAAAAAGTATTTGACAATATTTGACAAATGCTTTCAATTCTGGGCCAGATCCATTGTACATTTGCAGGATCACCCAGGTTCTCCCATGGTAGTCTATCTTCTCTAGCCCTGGAGAGCTTTAATAAAGGCCCAATATGTGCTGTGGTGGGAAAAAATCCCCAGATTGATCCTTTGCTTTCATTGCAAACCCAATAAAGCATGTTACAGAGCGTGAGTTATTGCAAAACTGTCTGGTAAGGATGAAATTAGGCTTGGAGCATGTTAACTAGAAGGAGATTGGGACGGGGGGGGGGGGGGGGGTGAAGGGTAGCTCATGAGTGCAAGAAAAATTTACAAGGTGAACAAAATGCACAGTCCCACCAGGGGGCATGTCCATGACAGCCAGGGAAAACAGGAAGTGAGTTAAAGGAATCTGGCCACCATTTAACCTGGAGGGGAACCATTGGATTGGATGACAGTGCATTGCATTTGATGAGGACATTGGCAAAGGTGGAGGGGTGTACTTAAAGAAAAAACTGTCTTTTTCTTTTTCTTAGCATGTTTTTCTTTCACTTGAGATCTGTGCTTTAAGTAAAAAGTTTTATCTTTGTTTTAAACAGCTTATTCTCTCCTTGAGAGCTTATCATTAGCATTTTATAGTTCATTAACTGCATCCCTAATCAGGCATAAAGCAAAGAGCAACAATTGCCTTCCCGCTGCATACAAGATAGCAGTTCCAGCAGGATTCTGTTGTAGTGTCATCTGCTAAGTGCTTGTCATTGTCTATTGGCGAGCAAATCACAGAGACCGTGCTATAGGAACAGAGGAGATGGCGTAGGATCACTGAAAAAAATAGCAACTCCACCTCCACCATGGCAGGTTTAATTGCAATTGTTTCACTTGTAGGAACTGGCTTTCTTCAACATACAGGCGTAGTTGACGTCTCTCGATGTGAAAACCCACTTTTCACACTATGCATCTTGTTAGGGCAAATCATGAGGTGCTGTGCATTAAGACAATTTATTTTGAATGGGAGCATAGCACCTTAAGACGTGCAAAAGCAGTCCCAACCCTTTGTGTAACACAGTGCATGACCATCATGCAATTCATTATGGATTTAGTAAGCTATATTTAGCTTCTACTTTCATGCAATGTTTAAGGGCCATATGGACAACTGGGACTGGATTTTTATTTTTACATTTTTTGATCTTAGTCAACTAAGTCTGTCACCCATGTCTATTGATTCCTTGAGTGGT
Organism: Pyxicephalus adspersus; assembly: GCF_032062135.1. NCBI lineage: Eukaryota > Metazoa > Chordata > Amphibia > Anura > Pyxicephalidae > Pyxicephalus > Pyxicephalus adspersus. Next base: position 7,339,698 of record NC_092860.1, on the reverse strand, counting down.
GACCAATAACCAGTGGTGACCAACTCTCCAGTCTGTGCCTGGCTAACTAGTCAGCTTTTTTGTCAATTCAGATCTTACATTGGATGGGAAGACCTGGCCCACAATTCAGTAGGGGTGAAGTCCGGTCTGCAGTTCTCCCACACCTAACTGTTCACACCATATCGTTATAGAGCTGGTTTTGTACACAAGGGCACAGCATTTGTGCACCAAACTTTTACCATAAAGTTGTCTCAGGATACAATTATATAAAAATATCTTGGTATGCTGTAGCATTAACAGAAATCATCTTTCCATCCTATGCCCATCTGTTACTGTTATACCAGTCACATTGCACTTTACTAGGCATTGTTAATGATTTGTTACATGGTGTTCTCTCTATTCTCAAGTATTGGCTGCTATCCGTCATCTTCAACGTTCAATACCTTCTGCCTCCTTGGCTTGTTATCAATCCTGATGACAGTCTGTTAATTGATCTTCTCGTGCTTGTAGTCTCCTTATTATGGAATGGCCAGTCCCTTCTTGTTGGATTCTCTCTGCTGAATCGGATGACCCCCTCACTACTGCTAATCATGGCTAGTATTCTCAGCAGGATCATATTCTTGTGAAGAGTGTTATTGCCAATTAAAGGACATGGGGTTGGTGTAGTCGGTTGTGTAGTTTAAAAGCCACTCTGATTTTTTGTTGTTGGTAGCCTCCTTGGATGCATTCTTTGGGCCTGATTTACTAAAGCTCTCCAAGGCTGGAGAGGATACACTTTCATCAGTAAAGCTGGGTGATCCAAAAAAGCTGGAATTAATTTTTTAAAAGTCGTTTGCTATTTGTTAGCAAATGTTTTCAATCCTAGACCAGATCCATTCCAGATTTGGTAGATCACCCAGGTTCACTGATCAAAAAATGTAACTTATCCTGCCTTGGAGAGCTTCATATCATATATATCTTGTCTAATATGTAAAAACCAAAAAGTATCTGAGACATGGCAGACATGCTTAAAAGTCCAGCCATGGTTCCTTGCAAAGATACAGCAGAGGAATGTTTGTAGCCACTCAGGTACAGGAAATGTAAACAACAAGGTGCAAAACATTGGCAATGCAGCTGCTACATCTGAGGACTTGTGTGCTGCAATATATTGTGTGGGCATTATCATGGTGCTAGAAATGAAGGACCATGTACGGCAGTCATGTCACCATTACATGAGGTCTACAGTGTCTGCCTTCCTGACTGGATGTTCGAGGAAGCTACATTTAGCCACAAAGAGCGTTAGAGGCATAATAAGGACTACAAAATGTAGAAGAGTTGGGACATTACATTATAGTAAAAAAAAGACAAAGATTTTTTTTACTACTTTAGGGTTGCAATGAAGAAGATTTTACAATAAAACTTTATAGGTTTGGTTAGAGAGCAGCGTTAGAACATTTGTCAAGTTTTGAAAGCTGCCTTTCTCCCGAAGAGGAGACTTTTCTCTTTTTTCTGTCCAGCACCTGTCACCTGGGCAGGAAGTATGTACAAATCTACCTTATGGGAATGTAGACAACAATAAAATTCAGACATGTATTCTAAACTTTTTCCGCCCTACTAGATCATTTTATAGTTACTTATGTTTGTCCTAGGAAAAGTTTTTTGTTTCTTCTGACCCCCACTTGTTAAAAAAAGTAAGGTTAAAATCCAGCGTATGCTTTGACTTTTATTATTCAAGATTCTCCAGGCATCCCCATGTTATCCAGGTCCCACCAATGTGTTAGGCTACGTACACACACGTCAGATGAGTCTCGTCCGATAATTGCCCCAGGGCTGATATCGGACAAGAATCTGGCATGTGTACAGCACTTGTCGTTCACAGATGGCGAACAATCCTAATAAAGGTGAAGGAGTGAGAGCACAGCGGGGTGCCACCCAGTCCCCCCCTTTCTTATAGAGCAGAATGGTGCTGTATGTACAACGCTCGTTCATGTAATTTTCAGTCTTTTGTCATTGGGAAGGATCATGAAAGTTCCTTTCCAAAGACTATTATCGATCGTGTGTATGCAGCCTTAATCGAAAGTAAGGCTGCTGTCTTTCTCAAGGCAGAGAATGACGACAGTCCTCTTGTCAAAACATGCTAATATGTGTGTAACATTGTGACGTCACTTTTCTATACCCGTATGTTCTATTGCACCTTTAGGTTGCAGTCACCAGCCCGGATTGTATGCCTATTACCAAGTGCAATCAGGGGGAAGATTGCACATTAGGATGCTTGCTCGAGGATTCTAAAGTAGAATTAAAAACTCAACTTTTTTCAGTTCACTGCTTTCAAAACCACAACAGACATAATTTTACACAATACCAAGTGTTTTGTACAATTGTGACCCAGCACTTAAAGTTAATTTGAGGCAGTTTGTCCCGGATCAGTCAGCAAAACTTCAAAAGAAAAAAGCACTACTCCATCCCCATCATCTACTGTGCATCTACAGAAACGCCAAACAGGTCTCGTAAGCCTTCAAATTGTCTCGGCTAAAGAAATTGTATGTATGCTATAAGTCTCTGCTGTTGACCCAGCTAAAAGTACAAACGCAAGAGTGGCTAGGGCACAGCTTCATGGGACCCTGCAAGGTGGTGTAGCCATTCTTGAACTGGATAGACGGGGCGGAGGATTTTGACTGTAGAGCAATGGCATGCTTCATAATAAAAGCTTATGGGTTGGGTTTGGGGCTTTATGTTCGTTAGGGAAGTAAAGCTGAAAGTGCCATATGAGCAAGCAGTGTTATCTAATATGGTAATTAATGTACCTTTTTACCTTTAAATCAGAACTAAACTAAAGAGGATACTCATCTTTCCCCATTCTGTTGTGGTCACCATCATCTTCTTCACTTTTGCATTCCATTCTCCTGCCATCCTAATTGGCTGTGCTAGGATGATATAACTGCCCCCTGGAGACCCCATGGGAGCTCAGTCAGTCCCAGCTTCAACGTGGGTAGCAAGGGTGTGCTGAGTAAACCTGGCCAACAATTTTGACAGATGGACGCTAATCAGGCAAGAAAAAATACTTATTGCTAGGACATCACCTGTCTGGAATCTGTCTGGAACTTTAGAACTTAAATTCTACTAAATACAACATTGTACTAAAACTGATGCATAGGTGTGGTAGAATGTCTTTTCTTATTGCTTTATTGCATGTTATATATATATTCAAAGTTCGCCTAATAAAATCCCTTGAAACTGTGGACAAGTCTGAACTTCTTTCAGTTCTGAAACTCTCCATTTCTTGGAAATTGAAGCAGTCTTCAAAGCCCCTGTAAGCCAGACTGAATAGCACAGAGGAGAAAAATAGTGAAATAAAAAACGTTCTGGTTGCAAATGCCCCTCCAGGCTCACAGACTGCGGGTTACTGCTCATTGCGAGCGTCTTTTTCGAAGCTGCAAACTGAAGTGTTATCAGTTTTCTTCTTCTTTTTTTTTCTTCTGCAAGTCACCTGGATGGCAAGCTAATTGGCTCTGGATCAAAACACCGTCTGCTCAGACTTCACAAGGCCTCAAACTCTGGCAGATCTGTGGAGTAACAGCTGCCTGACGCCTCTCACAGCCATTAGCAAATGTCAGAGCTTGTATTATAATCCAGTTTGTGGTGTCTCCTCCTCCTCTTCCTCCTCTTTCCTAGGCAGGTGCAACCGGCTGAGATTGGAAGTTGTTCAGTATAAGAACCACTTGTAAAACTGAATCCCATCACTTAGCAAATTAGATGTAAAACTCAATCACTCAAATCAGCAGTTTAATGTTATTTTAAAGGTTTCCAGTACTTTAAAATCTGCAGCTTTCTTGAAATAATCTCTTCTGATTCTACCATAAACTCC
>NC_092860.1:7309172-7335779 GCF_032062135.1 Pyxicephalus adspersus | reverse complement strand
CGATATTCCACAGCACTGGCATGAAATACTGAAACCTTTTTCCTATGTTAAGGGTCTGAGCAGGAGTGTTCTGTAATTCCAACATGCTTGCTGTCCTAGGGTGACAATGAGTGTTGGGCACTCTAGGACAGGAATTTTTTAAATAACAGAATCGCCAGATAAAAATAAAGTCTTGAATTACTCAGACTAATGACACCACCACATCTAAGGGTCGGTAAGTATTTTGCATATATTTGTCAAATCTAAAGATCTAGCATAAAAGACTAAAATACATTCGGACCTTTTTAGGTTGCATTTGCAGCAAGAATAAGTCTCAAAAGAGCAATTTTCTACGTTGCCATGAATAGCTGCAATGCTTCTTATGCCTCACTAATTTGGATTGCTGAGTACACAGCTGAGGCTTGCCTCGCAGTTTGAGAATTGCTAATTATAAAGGACTTTGCTTACCACATTACAAAAACACTACTTACACATATTTCAACTTAAAGCTGAGCCCTAGCCAACACTTATTTTTAGAACAATGGGGAAAAATGCTATTGCTCTTACAACAGGAATAACAACCAGTGCACCAACAAGATCAACTCCAAATTGAGTCAACTGCTCCATGATTAATAGGGACTGCTGAACCCCCAAAATGTACGTTATTGGGATCTTTTTGTTGACCATTCAAGGCTTGCTGGGCATCTACTATTACCCGTGGAGCTCCTGTCCTTTTTCTACCCTTTTAAATATTTGTAGGAAGCCCTTGCTGATATCTTCTTCCTCCATTTTTGAACTAAATCTTTACTCCTTCAGTGTTCTCCCCAGCCCCTTTTAGTTGGGTGCATCACCCAGCGCTTTTCAGTAACCACCTGGCTTTTTTTGAGTGACTACTAAAAAGTTGGATCACAATACAGGGGCTGCCACCACCTACAGCTTATTCCTACCCAGCTTAAAAACAATTCGGGGGAGAATGCTGCTCTTTTCTTTGGGTTCAGCTCCCCCCCCAAACAAACTAAAATATCTCTTTAGTCTTTCAGTTGCATTATTATTACTATTGCACAGTATTTATATAGTGCCGACATATAGTCCCATAGTCATGTCACTAGCTTGCCCTCAAAGGGGGCTCAAACTCTATTGTGTCTACTAAAGTTATATGTCATTAACACAGTCCAAGGCCAATATGCGGGGAAGCCAATTACCCAAACTGCATGTTTTTGGACTGAGAGGAAACCGGAGTACCTGGAAGAAACCCATGCAAGCAAGGGGAGAAATTGCAAAATCCATGCAGATAGTGCCCCGGCCAAGATTTGAACCTGGAACATAGTGCTGAAAAGGCCAAAGTGCTAACTGAGCCACCGTGCTAACTTTAAAGTTCTAAAGAGAAGTTTTCCCTGTGGGTTTCCTACACAAGACTTTCTTTGTTAATGACTAACCATGGTATTGAAAATATTGTGTCTCTGTGTTGAGGTGGCCATCTTGGCTAGGCTACTTGAAAATGTCACAGCTACTCCCCATGGTTAGTGAAAATTTGATGACTGGTGGAGCAATAATCAAAAAGGAGCAATCAAGATGAAGGAAGCATAAACAGGGGAGATGCTCCTAGTATTGGTTCTCAGGTAAAGCTTCTAGCTAGGAAGAGGAACATTACACAACAGCATTGCACTTGGGCATCTGCTAGGGTAGCACCATATGGGTAGTCTGCAAGCACCTACTCATACTGTAAGGCTGAGTTCATATTAGCAGTTTTTGCTAGCGGTTTTTAATTTTCCAATGAATGAAAGGGGCAGAGGCCAAGGGTGGTCATGCTAGAGAGGAAAGGGCTGGACAATGCTGGATGCTGGGAATTGCAGGCTCTCCCTGACTCTGAGAAGTTCACATGGTGCAGTGATATCAGAGCAAGGATTTTTCATATAGTTTGGGAACTTGTACAATGGTCCAAAACTAAAGGAAAGGCTTTAACGATTCTTGTGTAGTAATAAAATTGTTTTGCTCCTAAATGTCTGTAGACTTTAAAAGAAGTTAGGGACCGCATGCTAAATTGACAAGTCTGTGGTAATAGAACCCAGTGTTCTCACGCTTTCTTTTGTGTTTTCTATAGATAAGATTGAGAACGGTGATGTATATCAGAGGAAAAAGGGTGCCCATTCTTTACAAGGAGATGACCTGTCCCTTTTGAGTGCCCGGGAGCCTGTAAACCAAGGTGGGAGCAGCTGGAGACGGATCATGCTTCTCATCCTGGCCATCACCATACACAACATTCCAGGTAAGAGACCCTTGTGTGGTCATCTGATAATCATGACCATCTACAAGGACTAAGATTTCTTCACTGAAGAAACTGTGTAACTTTGACCACTGTGAACTGAAAGCTTTATATTACATTAGGGAATTGCGCCTGGGCCAAGGACAATGACTACAATGCATTCTGTGATTTGTTTGTTTCAGAACTGCATTTAAAACACTTTTTATGAATCCCTATATGTCTGTTTTATTTCATTTTCCAATAAAAAAGCCTCAAAAGTCACCCAAGAGGCAACATTGCAAAGTTGGAAGAGCAGAGCTCCAAAGTGGAAAAGGGTGTTAAAACTTTTACACTATGTGGCCAAAGGGAAGTGGGCTCTTGAGTTTCTCATCTCCATTATGACCAAAAGTATGAGGTCAACCATCCAATTGATTGTGTTTCCAGTGTAGGAACAGGTAATGCTACAATGTACAATTTTCATACACTTCAGTGATCTCCCCAGACCCTTTTAGCTGGGTGCATCACTCGGCACTTTTCAGTCACTACCTGGCTGTGTTTAGGTGGTTACTAAAGAGTTGGGTCACAATTCAGGGGCTGCCACCCGCCTACAATTTCTTAACTTTTTTTTTTTTTTTTAAATCTAGGTTGAACACTGCACTTATGCTCTTCTAACTTTGAAGCAACAGTTTGGGGAGGGCCTGTTTCTATTCTGGTTCCCTGTACACAAGGCCAGCTCCATATTGACATGATTTGATCATTCTTCTTTAGATCAACTTGAGTGACCTCTGTGAATCTCTAACCCAAAACCTGGACCATTGGGTAGAAATAAAACACTTTTGAGCTTGATCTTCTCATTAAACTTAATTATCTTTTAGCTAAATGAGCACAAAATATCACAGACACATTTGAAAATCATGTGGAAAGGCTTCCTAGAAAAGTGTAGATGTTATAGCTTTAAAATGGGATCCATTTCCATGGTTTTGAAATGGGATGTCCAGTAAGCTCACAAAGGTGATGATGGTCCGATGTCTACAAGGTTTTGGCCATAAAGTGTATTTGCCATAAGCAGTGTGCTTCAGGAGATCCCAGGTCAACCAGAAAAAGAATTGGAAACAGCTAAGGTTACCTAAAACCATTGCGTAATACCTGCTTTTTAGCTACTTACGAAGTGTATTTCATTTTTACATTTACTTAAAATATACTTTTAACCACCAGAGTCTTAAGTTTCCTTTGGTTTACTTAAAGTAGCATCAAGGATCCTGGCATGGAAACAATTTTTGGCTGCTTTGGGAAGTTGTAGGCATTTTTTTTTGACATCTCTGACTTCTGCAAAGCTCCCACTTTGTACTTGGGGTGCCAATGGAAACATGCGGTATTTGAACCATGACTGCTTTTAATTGCTTTTGTTTTGGACTAGTACAGCCATGGGTTGCTCTTTAAATGCTCTTTGTTGGATACTCTACTATCAAGAACAATGTGTGGACAGAACCAAAAGGAAACCTTTACAACTAGTAATCCCTCACATGATACTGACCAGCTTCTAAGAATTCCCTTTGCCTGGTCACTGCATCAGACCAATTATACAGCCAGGAAAAGTAATAACTGACTTGTAACACATTCAAGCTATTGGATCAGCAGATTGGCTAGGCATAGGGATTCTTGGAAGCAGAGATTCCTCAAGTATGCTATGTCTGCCTTCTTGCAACCAGCTGCTCCGATCTACTTTTCATTGCCGCATGCTGAATAAACATTTAGTTCCTTGTTAGAGCAGTTAATAAAAAAGGGCAGGCTGCCCATTCGTTGTCATGCTGGCATAGCCAGTTCAGCTCTCATTTACCCATTCAGCAGGTGCGCATTGCTTGCTTGGCTGGTGGGAGTTTGGCACTGACTGTACACATGAAGCCGCCACCACACAAGACGCATTGTATTTGGCTGTCTTTAATCCCAGCTCCATGCGCTGTCATCTGCGGCTCAGAGTATGTTGTTGTTTTTATTTATTTACCAGCTGAGTAACGCACCGAGAGATTACCATATAGATTAAACTGCAAAGAGAGCAGCACAGAATAGCATTACCTTTCTGCAAAAGGTTTCCAGCCTCTTTATTTGACCCACGAAGCCTATTATTTCTCTGTAACCCGATTTTACTCTACTTGTTGCAACTCTGTAGGGGATAAACTCTGCAATGTTGACCGGAGAGCCGTTGGCAGTGGAATTTGTTACAGCTGGTTTGCATTTCCCAAGTTTGCAATTGTTAACAAAAAAGAAAAAATGTGGCTGTAAGCTAACTTTTAATAGCATTGCTTTTTACCCTGGATATAAATTTAGTTACACTTTGATATATTTTTATTTTTTGCTGGTTGCAGCAATCCAAACCACATGCTTTAGTCTGAGAATGGCCGTCACCATGGAAGAGTGCAGAGATTCTAGTGCTGTTGGTGTCAGTTGCTTCACACATGAACAAAAATGTCATAATTTGCCAGTGCTTTAATGTGAATCCATTCTTGTACATTTTTTTAACCTGGTGAATCTGGCATTTCTTCTCTTAGGCTGGGTTCACACCTGCAGTGAGGTTGTGGTGCTTTTATTTCTCCCTCACAGAAGAAATCTCCCTCTCGGGAGACACTATAGCAGCTCTATAGGGAATGAATAGGACCAGAGGACCTGAACCTGCCATTAGGGTGGCATTATTTAATTGCTGTACTGTATGTATAGGGGAGTAAAATTGGCAACCTAGGTTTTTCTTCTGATTCAGACTGCAAACATCTTCCATCTACTCCAGTGTTTCTTGACCCTTTTAACATTGGGGAGCCTTTGACATCACTTTCGGGCCTCAGGGAACCCTTCTACAATTACTATATCCACAGTATATTAGTTAGGTGGCCAGTAGCAAGAATTCTTCTTACATTGCTGGCCATTGGGAAGAATGTCACCCTTACAGATACCCAAAAAGGTCATTGGAATCAGTTAAACTGACCTGATAGTCACCAAACTGCTCATTGATCAAGGAACCGCCAGCAACCTCTGGAGGAACCCTGGTTGGGAAACACCGCTGAACTTGTTTGTACCTTGGGGGTGGGGCACGTGTAGTTCACAGAAGAGAACAAGGAAGGAAGTAACAAGCACACTTGATTTCTAGGAGGGTTTAGCATGTGTTTGTTTATTCCTACATAAAATGTACTTGATCTGTTTCAAGAAAACTAATGAAATCACTGCATCTAAGAACTGGTAAGCAATGTTGCATTATTTTTGTTGCAGGTCAATATGCATAAGTATAAACAAGCAGAGTAGGTGGAACCTTCCAGTGATATCTATAGCAGAGAAGCTAGGGCTGGCTCTCCCTATGCTAGTAATAGTGTTGCTGTGCAGATGAATACAGGACACAGACATAAAGACCAATTCAGATATTTACCTAGCTCCAACTGTAATTAATTTATTTTTGCCATACGTTGAGCTTTAAAGAGGTAAAAGTAATACACACCATTCAGTTGGGTTCTCCTGTTAGCATCACATTCAATACAAGTTGGTTCAGAGCCGCTTATTACATTTAAATATAACAAGCCCACTTGAAAGGGTTTGACGGTTTGGAGCATTTCTGCTTCCTGGCAATCGCTAATCTGCTGACACTTCCCTCTTGTAAGAAGACTTGTCTCCATCACTTGTACCCCCAGCCGCGCACATCTTTTATTCCCCCAAGTACGTTCTGATCAGTGGCTTGTTCGCTTCGAGTCTCTGCTATCTCTTTTGCAATCTTTTCCTTTTATTTCCCTTCTATATCCGCTCGCTTCCCCTATGCCGAGCGGGGACACAGAGTGTGCCAAGCACCTCAGGGATTGAGGGATTAAATATGTAATGCAGTCTTTTAATTATAAGATAAGTGGGAGCCCTGACACTGTAATTAATGATGCTCCTGTGAGTAATGACATGTTGCCTAATATATCATGCGCTGCACTGTCGCAGCTTCTCACACGCTCGCTCTGTGCCTCTTTAACTCTTTGCCTGATCAAATGGAGTTGCTAATGAAGCCTTTTGAAGGAGACCTGCCGGTTCCAGTCATATAATCTCCAGTCAAATTATTATTTTTGCAACCGTGATCTCTCTGGAAGGGAATTAACACTTTAAGATATTACTCAGGACCAAACTTGCAAACATTTGAATACAGTAGGGGAAGGTAAGAACCTCTGTCAAGTGGTGGGGATGTCCCGGTGGGGACATATGCAGTTGTTTGTTTTGGTGACCATTGTCCCTAAAACAGGAGGAAAAAGTAAATCATTCAGTGTGTTCTGGTGACAACTGTCTGAGATAGAGGCTTTCCCCACGTTTGGGCAGATTTCCTCTCACTTCCTGTTGCATTGTCAGGGCAGGAAGTGAAGGTAAGACTACCTAGCAAAATTGATGCATCAAAAAATATGATTGTGGTTTTAACTCTTCTCTACTACATACACACATACTACATACATACTTTGATGCATAATTAAGGTCAGAATTTTCCTTCTGCACTAATAGGTTTTGCACCTCACTTAATATTTCTAGGGACAGAATCATTTTCACTAATAAGCAGCTTAAAAGGTCAATCTGACTAAAGGACATTTTATTTTTATTTTTATTTTTATAAATAGGATATCCACTCATTCTTACTCTCCCGACACACCACTTTCACCCAATGATAAAGATCAGGGTAGTCGGAACAGCCAAGCATAGATCTTTCTGCTCAATAAAGTAGCAAGAGTTCCCTAATTGGAGTAAGCTGATCTTGTGATTTTGATCACTTCCAGGTCATGCATGCAGCAGAAAGTGTGATGTGGGACAAGTTTTTTCAAAAGTTTGGTTTATCTGTCCTGAATTCGGTACAGCAAAGCAATCATCCAAATAGGCACATCGTGGTGATTTATAAAGATTTGCATTTTCTTTTTTTAGCACACCCATGCCATAATAGTTTTATAGTACCTTGCTTCCTGACCTGATCAGAAGTATTCTGCTTTCAGATCTGGACTGTGATTTTTTGATGTATGTAAAGCAGGAGATAAGCTTTTAATTGGTGAGTAAACAAACCAGAACATGTACTGATCCTTTTCTAAATAGGATATGACCTAACCATGCAACAACTGCTGTACTTTAAAAACAGGGAATGGCATTTTTTTAACATGAATGACATTATTTGTGGACATCGGATAATGATATAGGCAATAAATATTTGGTAGAGATGTTATGCCAGGTTATAATTTTGCTAAAAAATCCATAATCCTGGTTCAGTTTTACCTTATACACAAAAGCTAAAGACTAAAGAATTAGATTTTACTCAGCAGATAAGTGGATCTGATTGTTTGGAGTACTGTTGCCCCAGATCCTTATTGTATAGAATTACTATTACAGCTGCATCTCCCCTAACAATCTCTCAGCATATTGGATCCTAAATGAAGGCTGGGACGTCTAACAACCTGCAGCTCCCTGTTGGAAGTTAATGAGCTGAAGGCTATAAATCACAGAGCAGTTTTCCTTTGATACTGAGTTTCCTTTATTTTGCAGGGGAACCCTTAATAAATGTTGAAGAGCAATTGGGTGCAATGACAGTTTGCATTGATTGTATAGATTTTCTATCATGTGGCAAATCTTTGTATTTGCTTAAGGAGCAAGTACAGGCAACAGGTGACACCAATTGTTGCATTGCTAATACTACTCACCATTTATATTACTATAACCTAATCCTTAGTTTATCATAAACTCAAAAACACAATTTAATATAGTGGCTACATTAGTTTCCTTTTTTGCTAGTGTTTTTTACGTTATTCACGTCTGATCCTTGTCACCATAGAAAATATGTTTGAACCCCAAAATACCCATCTTTCCTTATTTCTGTAACATTGGAGTTTAAGTGTTTTATAATTCAAAGAGGAAACCTATGGCTGAGAACAGAATCGGTATGGATAAGATCATCAGCAATGAATTATTTGATCAAAACACTTTCATTGATCTATTTGTCAAACCAAAGGGAAGTAAAGACTTTCACCAGAATTTTCTTTATAATACAGTCAGCGAGAATCTCAGAGGGTCCCTGGGAGGGTACTTCAAACTTTGTCTCTGCTTCCTGGATCACCAAATATCCATGGGTTTGATTCTGATGGTTCTGATGGTGTGATTCTTTCAGGTGCCTGGGGAAACTTCTTAGTACTGACACATTGATGCACTGGTATTTGTATACACGAGACACGGATGAGCCTGCATTATGTTTATTTGTGAATTCCCTTACTGCATTTTAAGAAGAATGAACTAGGCTACCAATGAAGGGAAATGGGCCTGGACTGATGCACCACAGCAAGGCCTGGGTGAAAAACCAAAGCTCTGATTAGGGGGCTGGGTTTTTTCTTTGACTGCTGGTAGACCTCCTTGAGTCTTTTTAGATACATGAAATTCTAGGAACAAAGGTCGTAGGGACAGCTGAATCCTCAGCCTAGTTGTAAGCAGTTTTTGCTGCTCAAAAGACTTTCAGATATCTTGCCTATCCTTGCACTCTTCACTACTCTACAAATATTGGTATCTTGGAATAGAAAGGGTCATCCTATGATTTTCTATATGGTCCACCTCCATAGATTATGGAGGATGGGATTTTCCAGTGAAGGACAATGTTAATATTACAGAATACAAAGACAGTTTGGACAACCATGATCTTTCAACCTTGTGGCAATGGTTTGGTGACGGCCCTTTTTTTTTTTAGCATTGAGGACAAAGTCATCTCCATAAAAAGACTTGGTGTGACCAATTGTTGTGAAGGAATTACCTACACAAATCCCGGAACCTCAAATGTACACAACACTTTGGGATTAATTGGAGTTCTGGTTGCAAGCCGGGTCTTTTCCTCCAACCTCACAATTGCTCTTTTTGGATAATTGGGTAGACCGAAGTGTCTTCCAAAATCTTACTGAAAGCTCTTACTGAAGAGTGGATGCTGGGGTAGCTACATATATAAGCAATTCCTATAAATGCCCATGGTTTCAGAATGGTATGTCCAACAAGCTCATATAGGTGTGATAGTTAGGGGTCCACAAATTGTTGACCATTTGCTGTGCTTCGTTTTAGCGTAGATGGAAATTGACAATTGAGCCTACCAATCTCTGCTGCTAGCTAAGGGTATCAATTGTTTGTGTAATAACGGGGGCAGTGTATGAAGTATGTAATGGTTCCCAAAGAGTCTGAAAATTACTCTGTTTTTACTAAAATATGTGGCTCTTGAGGTCTGGATTTGAGAACCCCTGTGCTATTACATTGTTGGTGAAAAGAAGGATGGAGCTGCGTTAAAAAGGTGTTCCTTGTTTTCATTTGCATAGGGCAGCAAATTTTTGAACTACAGCATTGTATAAAGCAGCCGATCTTAGCCGTCTCCAGCTTCTCTTTGCAGTTCTTTCTCCCCGAGGCATCGCCAAGTTCTCTCTTCACCACCCTCAGGCTTGTTTTAGCGTGTCCCTGCTTTCCGCGCAGATCTAAAGATGCTGAATACATTTCCCCAAAGCAAGATTGGAGGGCTGATTTCATGCTTGGGAATTTTCTCTTAATTTGGAAGAACAAATCTCCGCAAGAGATGGGGTATTGGTATTGCCAGCAGAGAGAGAGGCACAAGCTGTGAGTCAGACTGCGCCAAACATAATGATCCAAACGCCTCTTCACATCTCAAAACGCTGCCTAACTCTTTCACTGCTAGAGGCAGCTTGCAATGCTTTGGCCTGTGCAAAACAAGGGCAGTGTGAGCAATTTGGTATCTCCCGCCAATTTACTTTCGCCCCGCAGCTTTCCTGGTAGATCATTCCTTCTTAAGCAGTTCTGAAATGTGCTGCCACATCGATACAAAGAATGCTTTACAGGCAGATCTAATCACCTGTCAGAAGAGTAAAAATTGTCCAGTTGTCCTTTTCTGAGCATTTGTATTGATTTGTATTCCTAAAAGGATATTGAAAGAAAAACATGTAACAAGTGAAGGAAATTCCCTTGTAGACAATTGTCCCTGGAACAGGTTTCCCAATTGTAAGATATTATCTCTATACCTGTGGTCGCCAACCAGTAGTCCACGAGAAAATTTTGGTGGTCCACTGAAAGATTTGGACATTCTTTGCAATTTGTATGTTTTAATAATAATAAAACAAAAATAATATTCCAATAAATTCTTATATTCTGGATGACAATTTTCACCTTTACACTAAATTCACCAACTGTACTAGAGACGGAAAAACAAGGCAGGCGCAGTGTGACATCAGTGTAGTATTAAGTTGTATGAGGCAACCATTGCCGAGACGTACGCTTCAGTATTGTTTCCACCATTAGAACAGTCACCCCGCTCCGCCAATACTGATTCTCATCTGATTGTTTTATTCTATTTGTTTATTTCTCAGATGTTCTTTTAGTTAAGTATGACCTTATTTCTGTATTTTCTTTACCTGGTATATTTAATGGCATCAAATAGTTTGACTTTGATAACTACCATTTCATGTTTGGTCTTAGATTGAAATGAAAGAAACACATAATGAATGAAAAAATGCAAACAAATATTTTGCATTTCTTTAGTAATACCAAGGATAATGCAATAATGATCATAGTAACAATAGTAAAACTTCACCTAACCATGAGCTGATCAATGAATCTGAGCCTCCACAGTCCTTGTCTGGTACCATTAGGAAGATCATTATTTTAATAATGTATTTATCTTTTTTAAAAAATTCAAATAAATAGTATGAATTTGGTGGTCCGTGAGGTCCGAAAGGTTGGCGACCACTGCTCTATACCACTGTAATATTTTGGATTTTCAAAATACTTTCTGGTCACATGACTAATCTCTCCCTTGGGGACAAGAGCTTTTTTGTCTGCTTCTTTATTGAAAACTAACTTAACTTGGGATACACTTGTTTCTTAAATAACAAAATGCTTTATTAAAATCTCCAACTTTCCTTTTTTACTTTTTAATTTTGCGCCTCTTTCATCTCCGCTTAATTCACCAGCCTCCTGGGATGCCCACATCACATATCTTAGAAGGGTGCAGGTTCAACACTTGCAAAATTGCTGGATTGCCCAGGTTCTCCCACAAGTCTATCTTTGACAGTCTTTGAGAGCTTTATTAAATGAGACCCATTGTCTACAAGGCTAGAAGTAAAAGGCAAAACCCATGAAATACAGAGGGCCAAAAACAACAGGTTTTAGCTTTTAATATACTGATATACTTGATATACAATTTGGCTGGCGTCTGACGTCCTGCTCCTGTTTACCTGATACCAACATATCAAATATCCAGTATTTACATCTGACAATCTCTCATCTGCAACAATTTAAATATATTGACCAAACAATTGCAGTCTCAAGAGATCCCGTGAGGAAGTTCTTGGAGCGAAACACGTCGGGTTTAGAGACCAAAAACTGCAAAAGGCCTCTACAACTCTATACCATACTTTCAGTATGGACATACCATTATGAATCTAAGTTAGGATCAATATGTTTAGCCTAGGTATCAGCATAGCAGATTTATGCTAAACCTAGATACAAACCTTATGGTAATAAATATACTTTTGTTTTGTACTCACTTTGCCAAAAAGCCTGTCTTTTTTCTGTCATCTTCCCTTGGGCAATGCCTATTGTGCATTCATGGACCACTATTGTCACCATTGCCAAACCACTCCTGAGCAATGCCATGCAGCCATGGCTGGAGTGCATGTAGATTGGAAATGGCAAAACGAGTTTTTGTGGGGAAAAAGAACAATTCTTCATGATACACAATGGTTTAGCAAAATAAATGTAATCAATTTACAGTTTACATTTACTTTAATTCAGGAAAACTAAATTACCCAGCAATCTGATTTAAACATCAGTACCTTAAGACTAAAAATCTGATTGGATTGCTGCAGAAAATGAAATTCTTTAGATGCTTCCTGTTTGCTGACTCATTTTGTTCATCTGAATGGCGTTTTGCAGCCATGTATGTGCCTTGGCATTAGAAGGGATAAGCACATTAGCGAATCTCTGGAGAAGAGTTGAGGTTAGCTCGACGTTCTGGTTAACCAGACTTTTTTTCGTCTCCTCTCCCAGGATCCTTGCCTGCAATCGACCCCACTCGCTGCAAATTAAGAGCCCTGATGAGTATTGATTTCGATGACTGCCTCCGCTACAAGTTGGAGCTTTTCTTATCACCAAAAGGGACAGGGCAAAGAGGCAGGCGGTCCAAATTAACTCTGACAGCGGAAGGCTCATCCGGAATCTTCTGCGGCCAAATCAGTTGCTAAGATATTCGGCGGAGGGAGGGGAGACGCTTTAATTATGTATGAAAGTTTGCTCTCTGTGTGTTGGCGGGCAAGACTGATAACACAGTGAATAAAAGAGAATGCTGGCTTTAAAGTAGTAATAAACCCTCCAGTTTTTATATATTACAGTATTAATATCCACCAGCCTACATTCCTTTTTTTTTTTTCATTCTTAAACACTTACAATTTTTTATTAGAAAAGCCGCTTGCTCTTTTTGAGTTTTGATACTCATATCTTCCTGATGGAGAGCGTGCAGAAGGGTCACTGTGGGATTAAGGACTATATACCCAATCATGCTAAATACCATTATAAGAAAGTGCAATCATGCCTGTCACGCCGATGTTCTTTTGCACGCTTCCAGCACCAGGATTTTCATGTTCCATCCCCATCTCCCCATCTCAAGCACCACATAAAAGGATCCTGAAGCTGGGTGTTTGCATGTTAGTGGCCATTTGCGGAGTTCATTGGTGATGCCAACAGGAAGAACTGCTATGCTTCTGGAAGAGGAACTTCAGTTTAATTAGGATGCATTATTTTTCATTACCTTGGAGTGAGAGGAGGGTCAATTAGGAGGCAAAAAAAATAAGAAGAAGAAATTGTTAGAAAATAGAAAATTGTTGGTCATTGCAGATTTTATGACATAAGCATTGTGTGGATATCTATTTTACCTTTGTGATATGGATGGAAGCGGTTTAGCTTCACTGCATGCACGCTCGTTTAACTGATCTGCATTACATTTGATTGTCTGACACCCACACACAGGATCAAAACTGTTTGATTAAATTAGGCTATGGCCAATTGGCTTGTCAGAGTGTAAACTGATCACTAACCTAATCTTTGATGTGCAATTTGTATTCTATTTGATATTTTTGGATACATTGACTAATTAATTGAATGCACATATCAGTACATTACTGGCCCCCATTAGAAATACCTAATGAGAACCTACCATAGTTTTCATCAATGTGTAGGAAGACTGATGCCTCAATCCTGCTCTTTTATTTTCTAAATAATGTTTTATATAGAAAGCAATATTTTCCTATATATTTTAAGATGTGTGGGGAGAAGCTGTAGGTGGGCGGCAGCCTCTGTATTGTGACTCAACTTTTCAGTAACCACCCAAAAAGTGCCTAAAGGGGCTGGAGAGAACAATGGAGAGAGATTTTTTAAAAGGAAGCTATTCTAGTTTAACATATGCATGTTTATTTGTTAACTGGAAGAAAAATATTTACCACATCTTTAAACTGCAGTGTTCTCCCTGGGCCATTTTAGCCAGATGCATCACCCGGCACATTTCAGAAACCATCCAGCTTTTTTTGGTGGTTATTGAAATGTTGGGACTTATTACAGGGGCCACCATCAGCCTACAGCTTTAAAAAAAATTCTGGGCAGAATACTGAACTGGGATATTCAAATGGAAACAAATCATTACAGTTTCTCTTTTAATTGACTCTGTCTTGAGTAGTTGGGGAATAGAGAGAAAGAAAGAGGTTTGAGGCTCTGGGTAGTTCTTTGAAAATAAATGCTTGTATTCGAATTTTTTTACATTGATAATAAATCGTAGTACATGAATATACAGTATTTCCCACTGTCCTGTTAGACATTTACAGGACAGGGGTTCAGCTTACTATACATGTAGACAACTATTAAAAAGTCATTGACATCACACGAAAACTTTTTTGTGACCGTATCGTATTGCGCGCTAATCCGACGTGTTTCGCCACAGTGGGTTTCCTCAGGAAAAGGTATTTTAGCGTACTAAACAGTCTGTGTAAACATGTATCCGTCACTAGAGTAGTGACTAGAATGGTTAAGGTGAAGAGAATGGTGTATAAGAGTAGGATTCACAGCTGTAGAAATTGTGAATAAAGCTTAATATAGAACTACATATGCCTGATCTGGCTGGGTCTATAGAAAGGTATATTCATCCATCAGAAGTTTGTAAGGTAAGTTGGAGGGGAGGAATAATGCCTTCCCAAAATCTTGAGATGGAGTAAAGCAGGACCAAATACAGAGAGCAGCGAAGGAAAACGTCTGTAAGCAAACTGTGTGACAGCCGGAGCTTACAAATCCTCACATCGAAAGCTTAGGGGTAGACATCTCCAAGGTGCCTGCTCCTTGGTAAAGTTGCCAGCAAATCTTTAGTGCAGCCCATGAGACTTCAATCAAAGGAGTGAAACACTTTCATCATAAACCTTCCCTTTAAAAAGTAATAATTGGTATACTCCATTTCCATCCACTCCACAATCCATGAAATTAGGAGCACGGTGGTCAGTCACTTTAATGGAAGTGAGCAAATGCAAAGAAGAGTTACCTCCATCTCCTGCTGGGGTTAAATAAAGTTCATGAAGCTTTAACAGTCTCATGTTTCTGGTACTGGAGTAAGTAGATAATGCGTTAAGCAGCAGAATGGAACAAAGACCACATATTAATCTTCACATACTAGTAATGTAGTCATTGTTTTAGCTAAAGTGGTTATGCATATGGACAGTATTTGTGGAAGCTGCACAAAAAAACAAGATTTTACAGTCCTGCTTTGGCACTTCTTAGTAATACATTTTCTTTCCTATTTCTGGAGTTGCTATTTAGGGATATAGTTTCTGTATTGTTCTATGCCAAATACGTCTTATAAAATATTATAAATATTTAGCTGTACAGTACACAGAACATCTGTAATATTCCAAGAATTCAAAGAGCAAAGCTGGAACAGATCTACTGGTTGTATGAATCTTGAGCCTTCTACGCACAAAATAAATTGTGTAGTATAGGGTTTATTGTGCGTCGTGTCCTGGAGATATCGCTGTTCCATTTTTCTGGTGTTCTACCTGCCAATTTATTACTCTTCTATTCCTTGAATCTATATTGCTTTTATAGAGGTCCCATATTTCAACTGTCAATCATCATTAGCCTTTCAATCCTAATTTCTCCTTTTTTTCCATGCCGTCTTTTGCTTCCTCTCCTTTTCCAGTTTCTTTCTTCATCTACACTCTTTTTCACACTTTTATATTCCTTATCCACCCTGCTTTTTTCATTTGCCTTAATTTATTTTTCTTAGGCTGGGTGTACATGGACGTTTTTAAAAACGCATGTAAACGTTCCTACTGTGTTTATATGTGTTTTTTATGCACTTTTATTAGCGTTTTAAAGCTTGCCTTTAAAAAACCTATAGAAAACGTCTATACCGCGTTTTTACCAGGTTTACTTTTCAAGTGCTAGTAAACGCAGGAAACTGCAAGAAAACACCCCATCGAAACCTGCGTTTTTGGGCGTTTTCCAGTGTTAACACCGCGTTTTAATTTTTAAAACGTTGCAAGCAATGTTATACATAACGCTCATTTATGTGCCTCAAGGAAACGTCCTGGTGTAGATTAGCTCATTGGAATGTATGGGAATTTCAAATATAGGCTTTCAAAGCCTCAGGTTAAATGCTGGTAAAAACGACCATGTAGACTAAGCCCAACTTTTTGCATTTTTCTTTCTTTGTTTACTTTCTTTCCTGTCCTTTCTCTCTTACAAAAATTATATTGATTCTCCATTTCTGTATTACTTTTCTTTCCCTCCATTTTTTTTCCACTCTAACTTTCTCTTGTTTCTCGTATTTCCATGTTTCTTTTACCTCCTTATTTTTACTTCCTTTTTACCTCTCTCCTAATGTTCTTTTCTATACTTGCATTCCTATTTTTCTTACATGAGTTATCTTGCATTTGCCTTTCCCCTTTCATACTTCTTTCCTCTCCCCTTGTGTCTTGTTGCCAAACTTGTCTTGTTCCCAATGCGTGACCATCCAGAGTGCCAACACTGCAAACAATTAGGTGGCAGAGCTTTTTATCGGCCATGGTGTAGAAACACATCACTCTGTTTTAGAGCAGCTCATTGCTAGTGCTGAGTATTCATACTGCGATATTCTGCAATTCCAATGTCTTCCTTGCATCTTGTGACCCCATGTTATCCAGGTTCCGTTTGTGTTTCTGTGACCTTCTTTTCTTGTGTTCTGTTTTCTGCTTCTCCAGTTCTTGACTTGATCTCGACTACTACTGGATTGCTGTCTATACTTATCCTTGGCTTGTTCCTGACTTTATGATTAGTTGCCAATTGGTACCCTGCTGTACAGCTGCTTTCTCTGGTCTGCCTGAAAGCCATGAGCCAGGAGCCATCCACAGTCCATCATCCCTGTGTGAGGTGCTTTGGTGAACATTAAGAGTGTCCTAAATTTTGAGCTGAGGCCACAAAACTGAGCACCTGCTGCTTTGACAGGCTTGCCTCCAGCCAATTCTTACCCTTGTATATGACAGTTTGTTGGAACCATGTCCAAGTCACTTAAGTCATCTCTGGACTCTTAATTGGCTTTATTCTTAGAGACGTAATATTCTTGAAACCACCCATATACTTAGTTCCATGCAGTCATAATGCTTCTGTTCTCTATGCCTCGCTGCTGAGCCCCTGCCCCAGTCACAGCATGTTTCAGAACTTCGACTCCAGCAGCTCCCACTTTACATCTGCTGTGTCCACTTTTTTTCTCTCGAGATCCCAAGGACATTCATTGTTTTGTTAATCAGTTAAACATTCACTTTAATCCCATTTTTACCACATTCACCAGGGTTATAATTCACCTTGGTAAGTAAAAAGTCTAAATTATTTCGGTAAACCATTGTCTCAAAGGATAGACTCTCATGGACCTCCAGAAGTGTCCATTTCCAATTGCCCTTTGGTTAGTGGTGTCCTGCCATTCAGTGCTTCCTCCGATTCATAAACTTTTACTGGCAGCTGAGAACATTTTGGAATTTAATACCACACTCTTAGTAGACTTCATTATGTAATTGACTGGAGGTGTGTTGTGAAGATAAATTAAAATCAAATAGTTGATGGGAGTATAAGGTTCTATCTTTATTTTCGTGTCTTACAAAATAGAATATACATGTATTAGTATTGTGCAAATGCAAAGCGTAATACTCACATCCAGGGGTTATATAGGGCTTAACACCCGATAATGAATAAAATATGATTAGCCACTAATCAGACTTCATTTTACAATCCTTCAACATGTCCAACATTTATACAATTTTTGAGAAACCGAAAAAAAGTTCCCAGAAATTTCTCAATACTATCTGGCATGGTCAACTTAACATAACATGTTAACTCATAACATAATTGCTCAATAGGATACATCCGGCCAAGGTGGCGCAAAGTTGAGAGTATGAAAAATCCAAGAACAAAATGGAGTCACTTTTAAAAATGAACAAAGTGGAGAATGGGAGGTTTTCCCTCGCAATTGCTATGGACCTTAAGAATTAAATTTTGTTTACCATCCCCATCTTGTCTTCACACTTCTTCAGTGTTCTCCCCGGCCCCTTTTACTGGGCCTACCACCCAGCACTTCTCAGTAACCACCCGGCTGTCTTTAGGTGAGACCACACACCTATTGCTTTAAAAGATTTCTGGTTAGAATACTGTTCTTCATTTAGCTAAGCTGTCTTGATCTTCTTTTTTTCTTCATTCCTCTCTCTCATCTCTCTGGTCTTTTTTTACCTTTTTTACTCTTCCTATCCCCCTCACTCCTCATTCCTTCTCTCTTTCTATTTCATCATCTCTTTCTATTTCATCATCTCTCTGGTCTTTTTTTACCTTTTTTACTCTTCCTATCCCCCTCACTCCTCATTCCTTCTCTCTTTCTATTTCATCATCTCTTTCTATTTCATCATCTCTCTGGTCTTTTTTTACCTTTTTTACTCTTCCTATTCCCCTCACTCCTCATTCCTTCTCTCTTTCTATTTCACCCAAATTTTCCTAGCTTCCAACTCTTCTAAACTCTCTCAATCCTCTGATTTCTTTCCTTTTAATTACTCCTTCATGTTTATATGTTTTTTTTCTCTTTCAAGCTGTTTTCTTCTACTTTTCGCTTCTACTGTTCTTTCCATTCATTCTTATTTGTTCCTCACCTAAAGTTAAGAGCTTTGTTGGAATTTGTAGCACTGGCAAAAAACAAAGATGAGGAAATGGGGTTCAGGGTACAGGCATGAGAAATATAACGGATATATTAGGGGATGAGCCCCGGGATACTATTGAGGTATATAAATGTCTGATGTTCCTTTCACTCAGTGCAGATTCTTCTTTTCCCAGTAGTATTTCTCACTCTCTTTTCCCCCCTTGTGCTCCCTTATTTTCTCCTCTTTAGTCTCCATTTCAGGTCTTTAGTTTGCTTGTTATCTTTCTGCCTTTTCTGCCATCTTCTCCTCTGGTCATTACCATGCGTTGATTGGATTCGGCCATGAAAAGAGGGCTCTCTTACTGCCAGCAGCCTCTTGAGATGGACTTCAGATTGCACTATATGAAATCAAGTCCTCCTCCTTCACCAAAATGTGATTGCTGACACAAATGCGCCTGCAGAATCTATTAAAGCTTTGAAGAGCAGACACAGTTTCTTAGCTAAGAGATGATTGACAGCTCCTGGGCAACTGCAAATACATTTTTGCAGGTCACAGCACAAAGGATATAATCTAATTATATAGTGCAGATATCAACAGCCCTGCAGCCAATCAGAAATCAGTGTTTAACCGTTCGCTGGTCAGGCTACTTAAAAAAGGTGTCTTCTGATTGGTTGCTCTGCCTTGGTACACGCTCCCTTCCTAAATTAACGTCCCATGTGCAGAAAACAAAGCACCATAATATGAAATTAATTGACAGTTGTTTTCAGGTTATTTGCATATCATTGTTCCTTGCAATGACATATGAAAGTCGCAACATCCAAAGCTTTGTTTTTGTTTTTTATTTTTAAGGTTTGTATTGAAAAGGGAATGGTATGATTGAGCAAGGGAAATTCTCCTAATTTGTTTACACTGAAACAGGGGTCCCCATTGCAGGATTTTCTCTCACCTCTTGTTCTGCTGACAGCTCCAAATCCTTTATTTATTCTGTATTGCAGCTTACATTTGCAGGGCTTCAGCGTGCTGTCGATCCAGAGTTATAGCCAGGTGCAGATTGACAAACTGGAGGCTTGTGCAGTGTTCTCCCCAGCCCCTTTAGGCCGGGCGCACCACCCTGCACTTTTCAATAACCACTGGGGGGTTTTTGGATGGAGAGTTGGGTTTTTGTTACTGATGAGTTGGGTCACAATACAGAAGCTGCCACCAGCCTACAGCTTCTTCCCACGCAGCTTAAAAAATTCTTGTGAAAATACTGCTTGTGAATCACCGTCAGTGCTAATATCCATGCCCTCACAACAAGTGCATACAGGTACAGCCAAAATGAGAATGAAGGCGTGCAGGAGCAGTGCAGCTTCATTGCTACACCATCACAGAAAGCTGAATTAGGTGGACTTTACTGGCAGAATCAACAGGTAGACCTACTTTGAGAACTACATGCTATGTACTAATATGGGATGCATATACATGTTCCCCTGTACCTGGAAGCATTGGGTATTTCCAATGGAACAGCAGGACAGGGCAAGTATTGCAGTCCAGGGTGTTTAGGCAGATAAGTTCCTCTATCAAAAAAACTGTAATTTTTCCCTGAATGGACCAAGTCTCTAAGCATTATTAAAAATGTGAGCAATATTTAATTCAATCACCCCATCCTTGTAAACCGTATGACTTATGAATTGCTTTTACTACTACAAAACTTGCTAAATCTTTCTCAGCACCAGTGCTCTGATCGGTAACGCACAGTTGCTATATGTCAGCCAGGTTACCGACTCGATTGCCAAAAAATCCCTTCTGTTATCAAGCTTCAGCCTTTGCCAATTCTGCCTTCTGTTTAGCTCTGAAATTTGTTATATTTTTCTGTAACAATGGCTTGATTGTGTGATTGCCTCTGTAGAAATGCATACTAAAAGGAACAGCATAAAGAAAAACGTTGATAACACCAGTTGGGGATTTCTGAACGCCATTCCAAAATAAAGTGTAATTTAGAGGAAGAATAGAACATTTTCTCTGTCCCAGAAAAGGTGTGTAAAAGATCTAATGATTCCTGATATACTTTGTAATTACTGATACACCAGAGGAATAGTAATAACTTGCAGCAGAATGTTGTTCCAGTGAAAACATATTGGAAATTATTGTTGCAGCGTTGATCCCCGAAATGTGTGTAAAGTCAGTCACTAAGATCTCATAAAATACCTGGTGTTCTTGCCATAAAAAAACTTGTTCAGGTTCTTCTAATTAGAGGGTGACTTTTTCTTTTATGTTGTGCTTTTCTGTGCCAAAAACACCCCTAGTAGAGACCACCAGTCACAGTGTTGACCCACTTTGTAAAGACATGGACATCCGGAGGCTGGTACAGAATAATAATATACAGTTGGCACCCAGCCGGCATTCACAGTTTGCATCTACTGTCAGCCCAGCAATAACTCTCTTTAGGAAAGCCATTGTCGTAGAGATGTCGACTGAGATACAGGCTGACCAGTCAAAAGCAGAAATGAAGAACGACCAGGTTTGAAACATGGCCATTGCTACTCTCCACCAAAGGCCCAAGGGATAGAATGACAATTTAGGAGCAAATCAGGGAGACCCTAGAGGGTAGGGGCTGTTAAAAGTGCAAAAGCTGGACCTACGCCACAACCATGGCCATGAGTCTATTATGGGATATCCACCAATTTTATATCGGTGTGACAGTCAAGTATCCACAAACCTTTTGACTATATTGTGTCCATCAGTTTGCTGGATATCCCTTTTCAAAACCTAGGCAGTAATATGGAGTTGCACACAACGCACACATGGCTTTGAAACTAAACCAGCCTCCTACTTTCCACAAGCTTTTGGAGTGTGTCTCTTTTATTTTTTTCCCCATTAAGTGAACAGAGCAATATTTGTAACATTAGTTGCTGCTTTTGGATGAGAAGACTTTGCTCTCAAATGTTCATTTCCCCCCCCCCCAAAAGTGTTCAGTAGAGGTCAGGGCTCCGTACAAGCCACTTAGCTCCTTCTCACCAAGTTATATACAAAGTTTGCTGTACACAAGGGCCAAGTCATGCTGTTGTTACTAGTTACTGAAAATACAATGCACTTTCCTTTAAAAAAAAAAAAAGAAAATGCATTGGTCCGGGGAGTTTTTTTCTATCCTCGGTTGTTTTACGGGAACATTAGATGACTTGTTTTATGAGGAAATATGTTTCTGTAAAGGGAGATGAGAAAATAAAAGCAGCACGCTGGGAGGAAACTGTGCGACAATGGCGTAGACAATGGCGCTACAAGTCCATTGTGATTCATTTGTGAAGGCTGCTTTGTCTGCCTTTCTCTGTACAGACTTTGGGCACTTCCTTTTGTAAAGATGGAATGATGGCAACCAAGTTAGACTCTTGACTCGAGTATCTCCCATGTTGCAATTTAGAACATTCTTTATCTCCAGCAGACCCATGAAAAACAGAAAGTAATCATTTTCTCGGCATGAGTCAGTTGTAATAGAAAAAACAAGCATTTTATAAAGTAAGTAATAAAGCTACTGGACGAGACTAAAAGCAGACTCTGAAAGGATCTCTCCAAATTTTTTTGAGCCGGGGTGCAAGAACTATGCAAAAAGTTACTGTAACTGCAGAGCCCTTGAACTTCCCCGTCACCCTGCAATGTGTAACCATTGCAAAACCAGCCTTTATACACATATAGAGTAGTGTTTCTCAACCTTTTTAATATGAGGGAGCCTTTAAAATAACTTTCAGGTCTTGGGGATCCGCTTCTATACTCGTATTTACTATATCCACAGCTCACAGTATATCATTGTGGTGGTCAGTGGGAAGAATTCCTCCTACATTGCTGGCCATTGGAAAGAATGTCGCCCCTACAGATAGCCCAAATCATCATTGGTGTCAGGTAAACTGACCTGAGAAGTCCAGATTGCTCATTGCACTTCTTAGCAACTTTTGGTTTCCTCAATAGCCCATTTGAAAAGCTCTAGATTTAAAATGGAGCATTCCAATTATTCTGTATGGTTGGTTGTTTGCAGATACTCGCACCTTTTTGAGCTTTTTGGACAGTGCATTCCAAAGCCACAGACATTAAGTTTCTCCTCCATTCGTGGCTCCCATGTAGAAGTGTTCTACAAGATTTTGGAGTAATTCGTGCCTGTTCAGCCAAATAGGAATTTAAAAAGTGAAGTATTGATGTTGATTCAGAAGACCAGGCTTGCAGTCAGCATTCCAATTCATCTCGGAGACACAGGCATGGTGGAATACTTGAAGGGCTTCCCCAAACTGTTTCCACAGGTTTAGAAGCTCACAATGGCTAAAAAACTCTTTGTTGTCAGATTAGCGATACCCCTCACTGGAAACTCCAATATTTGGAGAGGCGTCCACATACTTTGTTCATAAAGAGGTATATTTATATTAGGGAACAGACAGCAATATTTGCTCTCAGATAAACAGTTTCATACCATGGGCCACCACACTTACAAAGGTCAGGCCACAGTGTGCATCCACACATCGCTGCATGGATCATACCGAGCTTTGTGATTTGAGGAGGGCAGGTCATGTCAGTTCTTTCTATCTGTGATAAATGGAGAAAAGGGAACAATGTGATTGGAGGAGAACGTACTCAAAAAAATCCTATTGAGTTCTATGAGGTTTTTCCAACTTTAGGGTCCCAAAGCTGGAATCACATGTACAGCAAAATTTGATACATATAAGGTGTTCTTTCACAAAAACTAAAAATGTTGGTTGCTTTTTGAGACCCCACACCAGCACAGCCCTGTGCAACTGGATGGGAAAGTTTGGGACAGCCATTGAACTGGTGGAAGAATGCTGCAGCTCATCCTGAACGTTTCTTTGTGTACAGTTTTTTTTTTCCTTGAAACAAACCACCTCTTTGTAAATATGCCCTGTGTATGTTTATTGGTCATATGTCCACAACAATGGTGGATGTAACCAATAGTGAGCCCCTTTGGGGGGCCATGTTGGCAGAAGAGGGTCCAGGGCCCTCAAAGAGTGGTGCACTTTGCATCTCCCATGTCCTCCCCAGTCCACAAACTTTTAACCATATAGTGTACATAGTCAATGTCTCTTTGCCATTCGTTTTGGTCTATTTCTGGATTAAAAGTATTTTGTTTTACAGCCATCTCTATACCTAGCTATACATATTTCATATCCTTCCACAAGTTTTGACTACCTGCAAAACAATTTTTTTTCTTATCCTGCAGTAGCAGGATCTATTATACATTATCCCCTTTTGTTTTTCCCCACTGACAGACCTTTGCCATGAATGGATAAAAGTGCTGGATTGCAGTCACGTATTTCAGATTCCCTGATAAAGGGATTTATACACACAAATGGTCTCAGTTCAGCTTTTTCTATATCTGTGTTGCTATATACGGATAATCCGGGGTGTTTTTTTAATTCCAGAATTCCTGGTTCCTGTCCTATTTCCTGTAAAGAAATTGCCTATAGCCAGTATAAAGGTCATTGTCATTGACATCACAGCCAATTACTTTGAACTGCAACATTTCATAAAGTTTAAATTCATGAATGCTGATCTGTGGCGAAACTGCTAAATACACAAAAAAAAACACATATTTGGAAGCTGTTTTTATTACACATGGTCCACTATTGCAACACCAATAGCAATGAGATACAA
Source organism: Pyxicephalus adspersus (assembly GCF_032062135.1). NCBI lineage: Eukaryota > Metazoa > Chordata > Amphibia > Anura > Pyxicephalidae > Pyxicephalus > Pyxicephalus adspersus. The sequence continues at coordinate 7,311,737 of NC_092860.1, read as the reverse complement.
AAATATATTTTTATAAAATGGTTTTTATGATCTCCTGTTTATTGGCAGGCGCTCTAGTGAAAATTTGTAGTTTGTATGACTCATCTTAGCATCTGCGCCCATCATGGACCAGTATTAAGTCAGCAGAAACATTTATCTGTCCTTATCTTTGCAGAGCTTATCTGTAATTGGCTGTAACACCCTGTCCAAGCCTTTCCATCTATTGCGAGGCACTATATATATATATTTGTCTATATTGCCAGGGTCAATTTACACAGCTGAATGGGGTGACTTGGTAATTAGTAGCCTGTGAGTGCCCCAGGTGTGTAAACAGCCAGCTGGCACCAGTTTTGTGCATGCGTATCTGAAATAGAACATTGGCGACCTGCTTAGTTTCTCATCATGTTAGATTCCAACTTTTATTTCTGCACTTTGGGGCAAAAATCAAAGAGGCAAATTTTGATAGGTCACTGTAAGACAAGAACACTGTTTGCAAGGGTTAGAAATAAACCATTTTTTTTAGATCCAGGTATCCCATTTACTTGCCAAAGCCATGGACGGGGACATTGGAGAAGAATCTACGAGTAGAGAGTGCACCACAGTCTTCAAAATCCATATAAAGGTTGACAGATGGCATGGTGGCTTAGTGACCAGCACTTTGGCCTTTGCAGCACTGGGGTCCATCATACCAGTCTTAGCCAGGAAATTATATCTGCAAGGAAGTTGCATGTTATCACTGTGCTTGCGTGAATTTTCCTTGGGCATTCCAGTTATCCAAAAAACATATTTGGCCAAATGAATGACATATAACAGTTGTAGGGGTAAGGAATGTGATCTTCTTTGAAGGATCAGGGTGGGGAGTCTGTGGTGGTCTTGCATGAAACTGATCCATGCTGAAAAAAAAGGTTGGGGACAGCTGCGATAAATTTATAATATTAGTCAGAATTCTTTTATTATTAATATAATTATTATTATTAACACAGTATTTATATAGCACCCACTTAATATGCATCGCTGAACATTAATTAGTGCAAATGACACACAGATATAAACAATGAAACCTGCTTGTGTTGAGGTTATGAGTGAGGACGTCATTAGTAGGTCATTGAAGGAACAAAGAGAGCGGCTAGAGGGGTATTTTTTTTCATCGGGACAGAAAGGTAAGTGGGACAAGAACTGTGGAAAGATTTAGAGACCAAACACAGGAGCTTGAATTTGATTCTAAGGTGAAATGGAAAGAGGAAAAGAGAACACCAATGCATGCAATAGACAGTGCTGTCAGTCTATCACTGCAATTATGCTTACAACAGGGGCAGGTACTGGGGTGATCCCATTGGTATGCATCTACTTTTTTTGTCCAGTCACAGACTAGGTGCGGGTCCTACATTTCTTGACTGCAATGAAAAAAAAAAAACTTATTAGGGGGATAACTGGTCCTTGTTGAGTCTCCTCTTTCAACCTAGGGCACCACTGCTAAAATGCAAGAAAGCATAAACATATTTTTTCCCCCATAGGTCTTTGGTGCCTTTGTGTGACTTCATTAATGTTTGGTCCTTAGCAATGGGCCATCCTGAGTATCTCAGGGAATCTTTATGATGTGCCCCCCCAAAGGAGCAGGTCCTTGACACCCTGTGCTCAGAGGAAGTGGGCTAAATGATGCTGATTGTTGCAGGAATGTCAGTGGAGCTACTTGGAGGACTGAAACCTAATAAAAAACTTTGTATGGGATAACAGATCATAAATATTTTGTTCTTGACCGGCTGTGTGTTTTGCAATAGTTCTACATGAAGAATATTTGATAGGCTTTCCTTGTGGCTAATAACTTGTACCTTTCTGAACACATTCTGTCATGTACTGAATGAGGACTGTAGAATACACAATCTGTCTGTGTATAATACACAATCAGTACAGGGTGGATCCATAGACAAAGTGAAATCATTGCGTAAAGGCTTCAACAATAACTCTGAGTTATGCACTGAAAATGTATTATCCTTTCCCTTTGTAATAACAATGTGACACAAGGAGCGACTTTCAAAACAATTCATTGTGATTGCCGCTACCTCACACAGTACACAGATATTTTTATTATTTTTTTTATTTATTATTTTTTTAGAAAAGTGGCAGATCAAAAGCTCCAACGCCTCATTACCATTTACGTCTTAGAATCCTGGCTCTGATAAAGAAAAGTTCAGCACAAAAGTAAATCTAATTGCTTCATTTGCAAGTTGAGTCCCTGACAGTTTTGTGGGTAAATGAAGTTTGTCCCTGAATTGCGCTTTTTTTCTTCTGCTCCTTTGTGTGGAAGTGGTTAATATGATATTTCTCTGTACATAAAAAAAATCACTTTCACTTGGATGTGGAACAGAAGAAATTGCTTGCGCTGTTTCGCTGCTTTTAAACAAGTGACAATATTATGAGGTGCAAAATTGAAATAATGTTGCAAGATTTTAAGGAACTGTTGACAAAAGAATTGTAGAAGTGATAGAAAATGGCTGCTGCTGCTATGACCTGACCTGGGTTGCTTGGTTGCATCTGCAATTAATGCATTCACAGTAATTGACTTGACACAAGCTGACTCTCTCTCTC